>NC_141023.1:30635000-30935000 GCF_052040795.2 Danio rerio | reverse complement strand
TATATATATATATATATATGTATATATATATATATATATATATATATATATATATATATATATATATATATATATATATATATATATATCTATATATATATATATATATATATATATATATATATCTTTTTAATTTCTCCTTTTGTGTTTCAGAAGAAATAAGGTCATATACACCTGACAAAAGTTTTGTTGCCTATCAAAGTTTTAGGAACAACAAACAATAACTAGTTGATCATTTGGTGTCAGAAGTGGCTTATATGAAAGGCAAAGGCCTCTAGATCACGCTTCATTTACCAAAATTAAATACGATCATGCCTTGATTTTTAATTATCTAATTAGGACAGTAATGACTGACTTTGCTTAGAAAAAAGTCTTGTCACTTAACAAAAATATTGTACAGTATAGAATATAAAGTCATGGTGCAGTGGGAAAATAAATAATATTGTGTATGACTCCTATGAGCTTGGAGGACTGCATCCATACATCTCTGCAACTACTCAAATAACCTATTAATAGTTATCTGGAATGGCAAAAAAACCATACATGCAGGACTTCAAGAGTTCATCAAGATTCTTTGGATTCATCTTCAATGCCTCCTCCTTCACCTTACCCCAGACATGCTTAATCATGTTCATATCTTGTGACTGGGCTGGCCAATCCTGAAGGCTGTTCTACCTTCTGCTACTTTTATTCGAAGTCAGTCTACTAGAAGTCAAGTTGTAATTTGTTGCTCTTACAGCTGGGATCGACGACAAGACCTTTGTCAGGTAATGAATGGGTTTTGCAAGCATTTTCTTTTTAAGCCTCTTTTAAATCCACTTTTGGAGCCATTTTATGGTCTCAACACTATTACACAACAGAAAGGCATTCCCAGAAAGTAGTTTGAGAAGTTCTCAATATTTCCAAGTTTAGATAAAGAATTTGAATCCTAATTAGTTCAAACAAAAAAGTATTGGTGCAATGTGTTGTCAGCTCAGACATGTATAAAACAGATACTAAATATGACAAGATGGTTCATTATTGTTAATGTTCCTGACTCATTTTGAAGTTTGTCTGCTAAAGGTTGTTTGTCAGGCACATGCAGTATACATCACTGACGGTGTCTGTTTCGAGAAAAGAAAACATCATAAAACTGACTGTTATTCCTTGTGTTTTTTTTTATCTTTTAAAATCCAATGGCTTTTCTGATGATGTGTTTAGCCATAAATGCAACATCTGAAGTGTGCGTGCTGCCTTTAAAATGAGACTGAGGCTGCTTCTCAAATGGCTCAATAGGATGAGCGTCCTTCTGAGGCTTCAAGGCTAAAGCACTTCTCAGCATTTAACACAAGTGTGAGTCAAACTGATAAGTATGCAAGGCCGTGTCATACATGTTTCTGACCCTGCTGTCCTGGCCCCTCAAATAGTATTAAATCTCTGAAGGATACTTAAGTGCAGTACAGGTAGGGACACATCTGTGGTCTCCAAGTAGTTTACAAAAATTATTACCCAAAACCATTTTTTATATCTTGTTTACATAGTGAACTGAGCAAGATCTGTTTTGTCTGTTCTAATATTTAATTTAATTTTGTTTTGTTTTATTATTTTACTTTTATTTTACTATTTTATTTATTAATTATTTTTATTTTATTTATGTTTTATTTTATTTTATGATTTTAGTTAATGATTTAATTTTTTTATTCTTTATTCTATTCTATTTTATTTATATTTTTATTATTTTATTGTTTATTTATATTTTATTCATTTTTATTTTTATTTATTTATAATATTTTTATTTACATTTTTGTTTTATTTTATTTTACTTTGTTTAATTTTTTTATTAATTATTTTTATTAATTATTTTTATTTTATTTTATAATTTTTTAATTACATTTTTATTTTATTTATTTATTTTATTTTTACTTTTTTTATTTTATTTTTCATTCACTCATTTACACTCATCTTTTTGGCTTAGTCCCTTCATTAATCTGGGGTCGCCAAAGTGGAATGAACCGGCAACTTATCCAGCATATGTTTGTGCGCAGCAGATGCCCTTCCAGCTGCAACCCATCACTGGGAAACATCCATACACACTCATACACAACGGACAATTTAGCCTACCCAATTCACCTGAACCACATGTCTTTGGACTGTGGGGGAAACCGAAGAACCCGGAGAAAACCCACGCGAACGCAGGGAGAACATGCAAACCTTTTGTCACCATAATATTTAGAGAGGGTTTTGACACTATTTTGAATAAAAAATGGAAAAAAAATTTGGTATTTTGTGCAAGTTTTTCTTTATGCAGATATTTAAATGCGAGTTTGAAAGTAGAAGTTGACCGGTTTCTCTCGCACACCCATATTTTATATGCATAGCAATTATGGATTTTGCTCAAACTGCGCATGAATCATCTGTTTGTAATGCTGTTTGTGTGATGTGTGGATTTTCTACCTATGAGATTCTGCCCCAGAAAGCAGCTGCTTGTGTAGAGTGTGACTCTAAAGCAGCTCTCTAGGTTTTGGAACAGAGCTGGTATGTTTGTGTTGCTTGAGTAAATGGCTGGATTGATTAGCCAGGCACATATCACCACCTGTCCCATTGAAATGTTGGCTGCTGTTTGTGGGCATGCATGTGCGTGTGTAGCTGTCTAATTACATTCGTCCACACAAACACACTGTAAATGCTCTGGCAGTGAGGATTCCCTCAGGTCAAGGCCATATGGATATTTGGGCTGATGTACAGTGGCTGTAGAGGGACACATGAGGTTTCAGTGTTGATGTGTAGTGGATATCGGTAATTTGACCAGCTGCTGCCAAATATACTTTATTCAAGCACAATCAGAAATGCAGATATTGAAGCACACAGTAACACTGTTTTGATGGACCCCTCTGAATATTCTGTTAATTGAAGGTAGCTACATGTCAATTAGCAGTCATTAGAGTATTAGGCCCTCTGCATTATTTCTGCTAAACGTAACCACACAGTCTACTAATCCTCGGTAATAAAAAACAAAAACAAATTCCGGTAAAATATGGACAAACCAAACAGTTTTTTTTTTTTTAATTATATAAATTATAGAATATTTGTCCATATTTGGCTCAAATTGTAACACTTTACAACAAAAAGGTTCTATTAGTAAAAGTTAAATAATCAATTTACTAACATGAACAAACAATAAAAATATATATTTATTACAGTATTTATACCCCTTTGCTGATGTTAGTTAATGAAAATGCAACTGTTATTTATTAGTTGTTAATTCACCATGCATTAATTTATGTTAAGATGTTAAGGAAATGGATTTTAATAATGCACTAGTAAATGCTGAACTACACTCACCGGCCACTTTATTAGGTACACCTGTCCAAATGTTCGTTAACACAAATTTCTAATTAGCACATCAATGCATTTACACAAGTAGACATGTTTAAGGTGATCTGCTGTAGTTAAAAACAGTGCACGCAAAGCCATCTCTAGGGTTTACAGAAAATGGTCAAAAAAAAAAAATTAAAAATAAATTATATATATATATATATATATATATATATATATATATATATATATACATATCTACATTAGCAGAAGACCACACCGGATGCCACTCCTGTCAGCTAAGAACAGGAAACTGAGGCTACAGTTCCCACAAGCTGACCAAAATTGGACAATAGAAGATTGGAAAAACATTGCCTGCTCTGAGTCTCGATTTCTGCTGCAGCATTCAGATGGTAGGCTCAGAATTAGGCATCAACAACATGAAAGTATGGATCCATCCTGCCTTGTATCAACAGTTCAGGCAGGTGGTGGTGGGGTGAGGTTTTCTTGGCACACTTTTGGCCCATTACCAATTGAGCATCATATCAATGCCACAGCCTACCTGAGTATTGTCTCAAGGGAAAAGGGGGTCCGACTAGGTACTAGGTGTACCTAATAAAGTGGCCAGTGAGTGTACTGCATATGGTTAAGGTTATAACTGTTGCATAAGTATGGTTTATTTTTAGTTCATTGTAGTAAATACATTAACTAACATTTAAATAGATTAACCATCATTTTTACAATACTCCAGTTAGTTAGCATTTACAGTATAGCAGTTGCAAATTTACTCATACAGTCAACATGACCATATAAGTGTTATCAAACATAACTGTTCTCTAAAATATATTCAGCAGTGTACACAAACTTGAATAAAATATGGACAAATCAATCCACGGGGTTACAATTTTAAGTAAACCTTTTCACCCAATTGTAATTCATAGTTTACCCAAATTTGCTTTAAAGGAACTTAGCGTTTTAAGGACAAATGAATATCCAGGTTTTTTAAAAATAGAACTTACGTTTTGTTCTTATATACTTTTAATGCAATTATAATCAGAGAGTATTTCATGTTATTTATTTATATATTAAGTATCCAATGTGCAAACCTACTTATACAAGGCCAGTGCTGTGGGGATTGCAAAAGGTTGAATTGGATTGATTGATTCAATTTAACCAAATCAGTTCTTTGTGAATTTCAGCAGGGATAGCTACTAAAATCTCTGTGGGACCGTATCAGCTTGTGATTTTAGTGACTAAGCAAATGGTTGAAGAAAATGCAATAATAATAAAAAAAACCAGCGAGAGATTGGGGGAGAATATTATGAAGCTGTCTTGAAAAGAGCTGTCAATTGCTTCAAATCGAATGATTCTGCTGTGTTTTCTATTTTGTGCTGAGGCAGCTCTTGCCAAAATCATTCCTCATTGATCGGGCACATTGTTTACCCAATGTGCCAGCTTAAGAGCGCTTCACCGAGTGAGTGACATTGCCCGAAATTCGCCCTCCTCTTTCAGTGTCCACTTTCTAAGCCAGAGAGAGAAAGAGAGAGAGAGAGAAAGAGAGAGAGAGAGAGAGAGAGAGAGAGAGAGAGAGAGAGAGAGAGAGAGAGAGAGATTTGGAGCTTTCCATCATCCAGAAAGGTGGAGCAGTCCTCCTCAGGGACGCGGTGGAATCAGCAAACACAGCGGAGCCCTTTCATTAGTTTTCATTTTGGGCCGAATGGCAGTGGGTTTGTCAGGCAGAGACTGTAATGTGTTCTTTAATTATGATAGACAGAGCGTAGTGCGAGAAGGAATGGCTAAAAATGTGACAGGACCATGAAGAAGACTGAGAGCTGGCTGTTCTACAGACATCAGAGAGCTTCAGGAGTCTTGGACTTTTCCATACTATGTGCTTCTTATGTACCGTAGAAAACATAAGTTAAGATTTATCAAGCTATAAATCCCATGTTTTGCTTCAAAGGAGTTAATGAAAGTTAAACTAAATTGAGTGTTAGTGTAAGTTGTTCCTTTATGATTAGTTTGAAAAATAGTTTCTGTAGTTTCTGCATTTTTATGGAGGTTACCATTGTGCTGAAGACTAAAGCATCTGGTTAGGCTTAAAAAGTGCTAAAAGGTTAAGGTAACTCAAACAATTTGAGGAAACCGATTGCAACAAACCATTTAAGTCCAAAGAAATAATCCTAATGAGTACTGTGAACTTAATCCATTTGAGTAAACAAAGCAATTTGAGCACAGTAAAGACCAATAAATTAAGAGAACTCAAACCAATTTAGTACTGTAAAACTCAGAAAGTTAAGGCAACTCAAATCGTTTGAGGAAACCGATGGCAACAAACCATTTAAGTCCAAATAAATAATTCTGAGTACTGTCAACTTAATCCATTTGAGTAAAAAAAGCAATTTGAGCACAGTAAAGACCAATAAATGCAGAGAACTCAAATCAACTTAGTATTATAAACTCGGAAAGTTAAGGCAACTCAAACCGTTTGAGGAAACCGATTGCAACAAACCATTTAAGTCCAAAGAAATAATTCTAATGAGTAATGTCAACTTAATCCATTTGAGTAAACAAAGCAATTTGAGCACAGTAAAGACCAATAAATGCAGAGAACTCAAATCAACTTAGTATTGTAAAACTCAGAAAGTTAAGGCAACTCAAACCGTTTGAGGAAACCGATTGCAACAAACCATTTAAGTTCAAAAACTAATCCTGATGAGTACTGTGAACTTACTCCATTTAAGTTGAAGTAATGAGAGATTTAATAAACTCATTACCTTCAAGACTAAGCTCAATATAGATAAATGTAGATAATGTAGATAACTACACTCATTTCATTTGATAAAGTTGACTGTAGGGTTTTACAGTGCATAGCATGCTTTAAAAAGTTGTTGTTGCAGTGGTAGTCTTTCTGTTGGCTATGTTAACTTACATGTGTGCTGTTGCTAGCTGGATGATTGAAGCTCTTGTTTTTTACTGCTTGGTCATTTAAAGACAATCTTGTTTATGTGTTTTAACAAATAAATAAAACCATTGCTTAATATTAAACAACTGATAATTCATTTGCAGTCAATTCTATCTCAACTTAAAGGTCTCGTGAAGTGCTTTGAAATGTGAATTTTATATTTGATGTTTGGCATAATCTCATTGTGAGACATAAAGTAGGCCCTCCCCTTTATAAAATACAGCCAAAGACATTTAGTTTTTATTACAGCTCTGCCAGTGAGAGTGGTTCTGATCAAGTGCATCAAGTGAAAAAAAAATGAGAGGCATCTTGGAGGGGGCAGGGCATGTCAGACAATAGAGAGCTTTTGATTGGTTAAGATTTGCTGAGAAAATAAAGTATGAGGTGACATAAAAAATCGTTTATACATTTAGGTAGAAGTGATATACTGCAAGCTTTGGAAGTTTATATCAGTTTTAAATTTTCTAAACATAAATTTTGTCACTGTTTTGAAGCACACTAGCTTACAGACATCCTTAAAACTAAGAGACTGAAGCTAACATCTAAAATGTTTTATTTTAATTTACGGGAGCTCTAAACATGTTGTTTGAAATACACAACTAGTATATTTAGCTTAAAATTAATTAGTTGTTTAAACAAACAAAAAGTATTTTTTGTTTGTTTTTTTAGTGTCAAGTAGAACTGTAGACTATATTGGTGCCGTGACCCAGATGGGAGTGAGGTTTAGGGGCATTAGGGTAACTGAAGCCAGTTATTTACGAGTTGAATGTGAATACTATTAATTACACTATTAATCTCAAAAGGTGAACCAGCAATAGATTCTAAAGGATGAAGATTTTACTTCATTGTGAGTGCATGTGCTGTTTTTAATTCAAGGGATCTATAGCCCATGACATAAAACTAGTTTATAACCCTAACCTGTCATCAAAAGCAAAGATAAATGCATTGATTGTTGATTACTCTTTATCTAACTTCGCTCATTTGCTCTAAATTCCTGTATTGTAACTGGATCTAACTTACTGTATAGTGCCTTTTTCTGAAGTTGTTCAAGATATCTAAAGCTCAAATTAATTTTAAACAGGTTGCCAACTTTTGAGAATTATTCCTGCTGGGAATAATTATTCATATTTGTTATTCAGCTAAATTGGCCGCAGTTCTACTACATTTATGCATTTAGTAGACACTTTTGTCCAAAGCGACTCACACCCATGATACTACGTGTTAATTAAAAAAAAAAAAAAAAACACACACACACACACATACACAAATGTTGCTAATTTTTCAGGGAGCCTTTTTATTAAACATTAATACTAATAACACATTTCTATATAAAACTGTATTGTAATAACAATAATATTAATACTAATATTAGTTACATAACTTTAATAAATATATTGTATCATTAATTCATTTCACTACTGTTGGGAAAAGGGATTGATTTTTATTGCTTTTAAATCTCTTTTACTCTTATTAAATATATGTATTGCCTAGAGATACAGTTGAAGTCAGAATTATTAAACCCCTGAATTATTAGCCCCCGTTTTTTCCCCCCAATTTCTGTTTAATAGAGAGAAGATTTCTTCAACACATTTCTAAACATAATAGTTTTAGTAACTCATCATTTCTAATAACTGATTTATTTTATCTTTGCCATGATGACAGTAAATAATAATTTTCTAGATGTTTTTCAAGACACTTCTATACAGTTTAAATTGACAAAGGCTTAACTAGGTTAATTAGGCAGGTTAGGGCAAGTATTGTATAAAGATGGTTTGTAGTGTAACCTATAAAAAATATATATAGCTTAAAGGGGCTAATAGTTTTGACCTTAAAATGGTTTTTAAAAAATTAAAAACTGCTTTTTTTTTTTCTTGCAGAAATAAAACAAATAAGATTTTCTCCTGAAGAAAACACATTATCAGACATACTATGAAAATTTCCTTACTTTGTTAAACATCACTTGGGAAATATTTAAGAAAAGAAAAAAAATTCAAAGGGGATTTAATAATTCACTTCAACTGTAGATTAACCAAACTTCTTCTCTAAGTGTGATAGGCTAATTAAGCATGTTTGCATAAGGTGAGGCAGCTGCCAACAAAAATTACTTTCACTTCTTGTTTAAGGCTCTCTGTAGAGCAGGGAAGTGAAATGCGCCTAAAGTCTCTAAGAGCTAAATGTTTGCAAGGTTTTACTATAGATGCAAATTATAATGGGGTCATTTGAGCCTCAAAACTGTTCAGTTTTGATATTCAGAGAAGGGTTGCAGAAAAAGGAAGTATGTTTGGGTGCCAAAGGACTGCAGAATGATTGACAAGTGACAAATTCCACCAAAAATCCACCTTTTAAGATAAGATGTGTACAAATACTGGAGTCAGGAAAATGTAGAATTGTTGCATACCTTCTGAATGTAATTCTTGCATTGAATTGGTGTAACGCCACATAGGGCTCTGTTATCAAATTATTCAGTTGTATCTAACATATTACTAATATGTTTGGCATTAAAGACAACACTCTTCTGACCTTTTTATTGAACACGCATTGAATTGGTTAGATATTTCACCACTAGATACTTCTGTCTAGATTATATTTTTATTGTTTATGGACATTGAGTGCCTTCTGAGGTACATAAAGGGGTTTAATCTTTATAAGCTTTTATTATTGTTTTCGCCACAGTTGAAACACTGAATAAGTTTTAAGACATAATTAATTTCCTTGACTTCAATTTACCATTGGATGTTTTTGTATGTTTACTTTATTCTTTATTACTTTGCAAGTGTGCTTTAGATTCATTTAAGGCAAGTGCTACTATTTTTAAATAAAACTTTCATAATTTGAAACCCCAAACTTTTTTTATATAAAAATTAACTTATACCCTGTCCCATCAGTCAGCATGTTGCTTGTGTCCTTTTTTGCTTCATGACAGTTTTCACCGTCTATTTAAATTATGTAGGCACCAGAGGAATATCTATAATATAAATGCTTTTTTGATAATATGAAATTTAAAAAAAAAAATGTCCAGTGTCCCTACCCTTAAAATCAAAAACAAACTACACTCTCAGAAATAAAGGTACAGGAGCTGTCGCTAGGGTGGTACCTTTTTAAATGGTACATATTTGAACTTAAAGGGTATATTTTGGTAACTCAAAGGTATATATTACTACCTACAAATTTCAAGAGGTACACTTTTGTACTTTTTAGGTACTAATATGTACTCTTAAAGGATTAATAAGGAGTCTTTAGGTACAAATATGTACCTTTCAAAAAGGTACCACCCCAGTGACAATTTTATTTCTGAGTGTATAATCAAAGATAACAAATGCTAAATTGCCTTCTGTTTGGCATTTTGTCAAATAATCAAGTGGAATTCATTTATTTAAATGCACTTAAACTTTCCAAATACATTTTGCAAGTACTGTCTATTTGGTGTGGTTAGTATCTCTCCTCTCAGCAAAGAAAGATTTTCTTATATACTTGAGTTTCTCTTATCATATATCAAGTCCCTTTTATAAATCTCTTCACTTGCGTGTCTTGACTTTCTTCCATTCGATTTGTTTTCTTAGTTATCACGGAACTTTGGGTTCTTTCATTTCCCCTCATAAATTAAATTTTTTTCTTTCTAATTTCTGTTTCCATCCCTGTCTATGTCTTGAGGTCTGATAGCAGACGATTGATAGCTCAGGTAAGGGGAGCGTGTGGAGATGTAGATGAGAAGGGCATGAGAGAGACGAATAAACATGGACTCTCTGACCATCTGTCCACCATCTTCACTGCCACATTTCACTTCTTGGAAGCATCCTTGTATTTTTTATTATCTTAATTATTTCTGTTTGTTCCAAATCCCTTTTTAAGCCCTTCATTGTTGATTAAATTAATTATTTTTATAATTAATATTTAATTAATTCTTCTGCCAAAACTGTCTAAAAGACACTATAGCAACACTGTGCTTACTTTACATAATTCTTAAAGTATTTTTCCCCTTTTTATCCTTTCTGAGTATTTTAACTATACATTTTTAAATATATTTAATCATATTACAATATTACTTGATTTAGAAAGGTTATTTACATTAGACGTCTGCCATCATCTACAGGTTTCAAAAGATTAGCAGGATCTTCTTAACATTACATAATTCTTATAGTTTTGTCTGCCACCCTAAAACTGTGAATTGCCTTGTTAATGGTATACTGTAGTATATGCTGTTTTTGAGTCTGTATATCAAGTATAATCAGAAGATGAGAGTGAGAAGATGTGCATGAATATTCAGCTTGACATTTTTACAAAATGCCTTTTTTCAATTCATTTTAAATAAAGGTGAAGAGTTGGAATTTGTTGATTCATCAAACAACATTCCCTAATAATATAATCAATAGTGTAAAAAGTGACATTTTGCTTTGACCTACTGAGTTTAATTAAAAGGTTTAAATCAGAATTAAGAAATAAAGGGGCTTGTATTCTGAGTTTGTGTTTTACACATGTTGTGTTTCAGGTAATAAAGTTGTTATAATGCTGTTGCTTTAAATTGCCTCTGTGCTTTAAAAGTCATATGGAATGGAAATATTTTCAGATAATATTGTGTCTTTAAATGGATAGTTGACTTAAAAATGTCAATTCAAAAATGAGAATTTAATTATTAAATCAGTTATTTTGAAAAATATTGAAAATGTATAATCATTGACATTCACTAGCTGCACTTTTTGGACATGCTATAAAAACGGTTGATGGAAACGCCAAGATGTGCTTGTTCACTTTGATAATTAGACTGATGGTTGGATGACATTTTTGTTCACTTTTACTCATCGAATAGCAATGATGCTTTTTTTGCACGTCTTTTATTCAATATCCCTGATTTACACATACATTTAATTCACGTCTTTTTATGGAAATATAACTATTGGAGGTAAAATGAATATCATGGAAGTCAGTGATTACAGGTAAAAAAAAAAACTGCTAATGAAAATATGTTGACATATTAGCAAACATGAATAAACATACAAGTAAACATACTGTATGAGTAAATGATGACAATTTTCAATTTTTTGGTGAAGTATCTCCTTTAAATTGAGTATCTTAAACCCTTAATCGTAACCATTTTTAATCAATATAGAAACCTAATATTTAATCAATCTCACAAAGTTTTCTCTGGAATTATATTTTTGTACAAATCCTGTATTTGAATAAAGTCTAGGCTTTTAAAAAAAAGTTTAATTCTAGCTTAGTTATTATTTTTTAATTTTATTTTTATTAAAACTTGATTAAAAATGTTGATGAGAAAAAAAGCATTACTCAAGATGTGTGGACTCGATTAGAATCGTATAGAGTAAATCAGTGCTCCAAAATCTCACAGTAAACAGTCATGACAGTGCCTCAATTTTATTTTTTATAATTAATTTAAATTTATTTATTTGGCCGTGGTATTTTTATGCTTCTGAATTGTTAATAAGTACATGGTATGTGTGTGAACTGCTTATTTTCTCTCTTTATAATAAAAATAATGTAGTGTTTTATAGCACCCTCTACCATATAACAGTGAAAATGTGGATTGACAGAAATATCAGTCAGTGGCAAGAAAATGTCATAAATTAAGGTAAAGTCTTGTAAATGGCAGTGAAAGAGTTTAAATTAAAGACTCTTTATTGGCATTGATGTTTCCATGAAAGTTGGTTAAAATTTATGGAAACTTTCCATCAGATGAAAGGTTCTTTATCCTGTGTGTCCATCAAAGCATTATAATCTAAATTTAGCATTGTTCCATACATACACAAAGGAAACCTCTGCATATTTTAGAATGGCAGCAGTATGAAAATGTGTGCTGACCATACAGGAATATTTCACTTATGTAGTTGCCTTTTTATTTTGATTGTCAAAGTTAAGTGTTGTGTGAAAAGCACTGCTTTTTGCTATCACTTTTTATCAAGTCGTCTAATCACAGTTGAGAAGGGGTGGGGCAAATACCTCATCAGCCAGCCATCACATTCTGCATCAGTGTCTTGCATTTTGAAGTTACAGTTTAATGTTAAAAGGTCATTCTTTTTTAAAGTTATAATGCTGCTTTGTGCAGTCTAAATAAACACACAACATAGTAGAGCGTATTTGGTGTTTTCATGTTTTCTATAAAACCAACTGGAAATCAAGTATATGTGATGTCATTAGCCTGGCTATTCAGTAATGGTCTGTGTGACTTGTTAAATTGATTGTTTCTCTGGATTTGGATAATTTAAATAATTAAGGCTTTTGGATATTTTAATGAAAACATCTTACATTAAGAAACCAAACATTTATTTACAGTGTAAGCAGAGAACAAAAGAGTCACCACAGTTGTGTCAGGTCGGTCATCTTTCATCTGAGATCACCTAAAATCTTACATTGTTTACTGGGTATTGGAGGAAAAAAGTCTGATATTTAACTAAATACAACAACAAAACAAAAAAAGAACAGGTTTTAGATTCTTTAGTGAACCCACATTGCTGCTTTTATTGCACTGCTGTGAAAATGAGGTTATTATGTGTGTTCAGAGGTAAAGCTTGCTTTGGATGGCACATTCAGTGCAATAAAGCAGCTGTAGAACTCCTATGGTGGTTTGTTGTTGTATAAAGCCTCTGTCGGTCAAACGGAAGAGGACCTGCCCATCACTCAACCCAGATGACTGTGTTGCTCTCTCTGCCTTTTTTTATTCTCTATCTTTTTTCTATTCATTGTTTACCTACTTGATTAAATCTGGTGAGTCTAATATCGATGTGCAAACAAAGTCTGCTATTCTGAATCCATGGTGACGATCGTCCGATGCATATTAATATCAAATAATCCGCCTTTAGCACACACAGCCTGCACAGCAGCCTTATTAAAGGGTGAGCTCTTAGTGCCCTGGGAGCATGTGGGATTTGTTGGAGAGGATTTTCATGAAACATGTTTTAATTTTTTTTTTCTCATTTGTCTCCTCTGGGAGGTTGGACTTTCGTTGTTGGCTGTGTTTTGGACATCATTTCAGGGTAATTAAAATGCAATTAAACTGAGTTCCAAATCAAAGCTTTTTTAACTGACAATAACTGCTCTGACTGACATTACTGTAAAACTGATTTTACTGGTAAAGTCATTATGAATTTAAATGATATTCAAAGCAATGAGGAGACACCACAAGGCATATCAAGCTCTGTGTAAACAGAAATCAAATAGAATGAAGGATATATCAATTGCCTCTTATAGGACCAAAGTAAATCCTTACTTTATGATGCCCTTAGAGAATCTGTGTAAACCTAAACTAATTTATTAACAAAGACAGTCGATGCAATAAACATTGAGATTTAAAGGAATATTCTGGTCATTTTTACTATGGGCTCTGTTTATTTATTTGGTAAAATAAAAAGTAAAAGTGCTTAATTGAAAAGCAAAATAACATCAAATATAATGTCTTTTTTTTCTGGGAAAAATAGGAAGATTAATTATTTATACCCCATGGCAGATTTTAAAGATAGCCTTTCATTCGCTGAAGAAAAGTAAAGGTACAGTGTCGTTATTGATAGCCATAGTTCATCCAAAACTGAAAATTCTGTTAACTTACACTCACCCTTTACTCGTACAAAACCAATTTAGGTTTTATGTTCTATTGAGCACAAAAGAAAGATGTTTTGAAGAATGTTGGAAACCTGTAACTATTAACTTCTATATTACGTGTTTTTCCTACTAGATACAGTAAGTCAATGGTCACAGGGTTTCAGCTTTATTCAACATACCTTGTTTTGTGTTCAACTGAAAAAAAGTCGACTGATCAAGGATGAGTAAACAATGGCAAAATTTTCATTTTTGGGTGAACTATACCTTTAACCAAGTAATTCATTTTTGTACTGTGAATCAACAATACTAAGAAAATCTTTATTATGTCATATTTTTTATTAACCTATTTAATGCAATTTTAAACATTTTTTAAAAAAACTAAATAATATCAATAATTGTTGATCAGATTGAGTTAATGATATTTAGTGATAATCAGCATAACAACACATTTACTATAATATACAGTACACACAAAATATTCAACCCAGAATGTTCCTTCACCATGGAGTGAAATAGCAGGAAAACCGGTCTGTGGGGAACAGATGGGGGAGGGAGGCAGTAAACTTGGGCAAAGTCAAAGAATGTAAGTCCAAAGACATCGCTGGGCTGTAGGGCTGGGTTAGGGGGACAAACAGCCTGCATTTAGCATTTCAAACAGACAGAAACCGCCGGCCCCGCTCTGACACACATCTGTTTGTCCCTGTTTGGAAAACAGTCGGTGTGTGCTCAGAGCACATACATGTCATGTGTTTATAAACTTCATCATGGAGGAGCTATGCGACTTTCAACCCATGACCTGTCTCTCTGAAATCTGCATGATGTTTGTGACTAATCACTGACCTAAATGCCTAAACATGTATGTAGATACTACTAGGCCCACACGGAATCTGCGGGCGCAGAAGTACTTAAATTATTCCGCAGATTTTAAGCCCATCGAGTCTTTTTAGTTCCTAAAATGAAATGTGTGTAAATGTGTATTTATTCAGTTTTTAAATTTATTTCAGTCATATTACTGGCTAATTACTGACTAAAGTAATACTTTCTGTCTTTTGGTAGAAATATTATATGAGAAACTTGCTTTATTTACCAATAATAAGTACCAATAAGTGGATCTAATTGGATTTGCATTGTAAACATTCAATAAAAGTTAAAAAGGTATTGTTGTTTGTTTTATATATTAAGTTTTTCGTAATGATACTCCTAAATTAATTCCACATACACCTGCAGATTTTTTTTACAAAATTATGCGCAGAAATAGCTAAAAATATCCGCAGATTCTGTCTGGGTCTTTTTACAAGACAAAGTAACATTGAATTTATTCCTCCATTTGAATAAGTAGGATTCTATATGCATTCTGGGTGATATTCAGGTATTTAAACTATTTAAATGCATAGCTATTTTTATTTACAAATACAGTATTCACAAATGCATTTACAGTTTTGTAGCAATAATAGTAAATTATGCAGAATATACTTAAATTATAATATAACACATTCCATAAAACTCATCCTATACCAAACATACCCCTAAAGCTAACCATCTGGTATGTATATGATCTTAATTACTATTACTTGATGTGTAAAAATAGAATTGCCACCATAAATTGTAACTTTAATGAACAGTTTACACAATTTAATAGGAATTTTCTCACTATTTACTCACTATCAAGTGGAACTACAATAGAAGTTGGTAGTTACAGGTTCCTAACATTTCTCTTGATAGCTTCTTTTCTGTTCAACAGGAAAAAGGAAAGTCAAACTGGTTTGCTACAAGTGAAAAGTGAGAAAACGGAGCCATTCCTTTAACATTTGAACCTTAAATCAAACATCTGTGCTAAAACACAAACAATACAACTTTATTTTAATACCAGGGTTCATATGGTCATGAAAAACCTGAAAAAGTCATGGAATTTTGAAATGGTATTTTCCAGGCCTGGAAAAGTTTTGGAAAATCTGAAAAACAAAGTTTTGGAAAAGTAATGGAAATTAGTTTAACAAATGTCTCTATACTTAAATATGGGTTAGTTGTCTTTACTACTTTTCTGTCCATGACCAAACACTTGCTCTCACATTATTAGTTCTGTGTGAGCATTATCTAAACCAATTTTACTTAGATATAAAGGTTTATTTAAACTAGATAGATTGTTGCATGTTTTATGATATGTTGTAATAAGTTGAATGTGCATTTTCTTTTTTTTTTATTAACTAAGTATACGCAAACATTACATGAAACATTAGGTCGTGAAAACGTACTTGAAAGTCCTGGAAAAATTATGAAAAGTCATTGAATTTTAGTAGTAAATATGTGTATGAACCCTGTAAAACTCTAGATTGTTATTTGAGTAATGAGGCAAAATCAAGCACAACCGCAATGCATCTATATAGTTTGACTATAAATTGTCAGTATCCTTAAAACCAACATGCAGCCTTATATTTCAGCCACAAACCACAGCAACAACTCATCCTTTGAAATTCCTGGATCAGTTTCTTAATACAGTCAATGGAGAGATTAAGCGCGCCGTGACTGAAACTCAGTAGTAGCCAGTGGATATTCTTACAGATGTCAGCAGTGTCTCCCAGCCGGAGACTGATCTGTCTCTGAACGATACCAAACATTTCATCTATGAAAAGTGACCTTAATCCTGATGGACATATCCTGCCGTCTCCATGTCCCCTCGTTCCCTCCATCTTTCTTGCTTTTTATCTTTTTTTTTTTTAGTAGTGACTGACACCATTTGACTTCTGTAGCCCCATTACAGGCTCTTAGTGGGTTATTGGTAGTGTGGATGAATTAAAGCAAGCGCCTGTCTCTAATTATACTTAAAAGGTGGACCGTGAGCTGCATTTCTGATTGAGGCTTAGAGAAGCACTTCATACGGAGCTCAGATAAAAAAAAATCCCCCCTGTGGACGAAAGCCAGCCAGATGCTCTCCGCTCATGCGAAATTCCTGAGGACATTAGAGACCTCCGTGTGCTCCTTTTTCACTTGGGTTTATTAGCAAAGCAAACCTGATTAAGTAGGAGATAAGTTGTGGAGAACAAAAGTGAAGGTGCCACACTTTCATTTCCATCTGTCGCAGAGATTAATCTGCCCAGCTGCTCTTTGTCTAGTCAGCGAACTTCAGGAATAGTTAAATAACACTGATATGATGTTTAAATGACGATTAAAGCTGTTTGAGGAGAAAGGACGGTGGTGTTTTATTTGGGGGTGTTGAGAATGAACGATAAGTAAAGGTGGAAGACAAGGGTTTTTAGGAAACTTCTGAAGTGCTGCTAATTAAGTTATTACCGAGAAGAAGTTTAAATAATAATGTGGTCTGCTGATGGCCATGATGATAGACGAGGGCCAGCTGGCTAGAAAACAGGATGCCAGCAGCCATCAGCAAATGCCAGAGCAGCTTTCCATCAGTTACTCACACTTATGCATCTCTAAGAAATTTAAGCAGGCTGATTCATGCACAGTTCAAGTAGACAAAGTCGAGGGAGACAGTTGACAAACTAGCCCCCGCAAAAACATAAACACTTCTGGGGGGAAAACGATTTTCTGAGAATTTTTAAACTGCTTGGAAAATACATTTTTGCATCATTTTTTAAAATAAAAGTCTGTGCCAAAACAGCCAGGAACTGTAGCCTAATATGTTTAAGCCCATCTATTATGAATCTCTTAAAGTTTTGGTGATTTTACACTCTGTTTAGGGTTATTTTTGGGTCACACTTTATTTTGATGGTTCATTTGTTGAATTTAAGTTACATTGCATCTACATGCTAACTAATTCTCATTAGATTACAAGTAGGTTGGTTTGAGTTAGGGTCAGAGTTAGTGTAAGCCTACATGTACTTGCAAAGTTTCTTATAGTCAGTTAAATGTCTGTTGAAGGAGCAGTATCAACATAATAAGCAGACAGTATATTAATACTCAAATGGACCATTAAAATAAATGTATTACCTATTTTATGTTGTGTCAGTTGCACCAAACTGTGTTACAGTTTAAAGAAAAAAACAAATTTTTATTTAAATACGCCTCTGTGCATGATCTGTAGAAAATTAATAGAAAAAATGTCTCATAATGAAATATTTGTTATCTAAATGTTATCTAAAAATTAAATTTTTTTTTTGGTATTTGAGATTACAGTATTGTATCATTATTGCTTCCTATTTTTGGAACTAAACTATGTTTTTTGTAGCCTTTTATAAGCCCACCCATTGTCAAAGTTTTGGTGATTTTAGACTCTGTTTAGGATTATATTTGTTGTGTCAGTTGCGCCAAAATGTGTTACAGATTAGTTTTGTTTATTTAAAATTTGACAGGACAGACTAATGCAGCACAATTTCATGAAATGCGTCTAACACTCTCAAAACAATATTTGACAAATACAAATTCTAGTAAATAACATGATAAACAAACAAAGTAAAAAGAAATAAATGAAAAACATCAAACACTTTAAATGATAAGTTTTCTCTACAACAATTTTAGAGCATGAGGAATAAAGGAGAGTTCATGACGTTTAGTTTTACGCCTGGGTATAGCAAAGGCATTTGTCGTCGAAGAAGGTAGGATGACACTGGAGGCTTAAGCAGGAAACAATGCAGTGGTGATAAACTGTCATTAAATATTTTAGTGAGAGTACGTACAGTTTTATTTAAATTTAAATAATTTTTATTTAAAAGTGATCTATAGAAAGTAAGTGATCTATAGAAAATTAATCTTTAATTACTTTTTTGTGATTACAGTATTACAATTTTTTTGCTTCCTATTTTGGGAATAACCTACGTTTTTGTATTTATAATCAATTAATGACCTTTTAATCATTTGTGCTAAAAAAGTTAACCTTAAGTACTTTAAAGTAAACACTTTGCAGATTGCTGCTAAAGTAAAAAAAAAAAAAGGTTAATCAAAAATGTTGTAGAAAGATTGTCTGTTTTTTATGAAAAATGCACAAACATGCTAATTTCATATTTAGTATGTGTAATTTCTGTCAGATGTTTTACTCTTAATATGGAATGATAATTAGATGCATTTTTAACCCATTTTGATATTCGGACATATTATAAATGGTCTACTATACTGTATGTGCAAAATATGTACCTACAATTGAAGTCAGAATTATTAAACCCTCTAAATTATTAGCCCCCGTTTATTTTTCCCCAATTTCTGTTTAACGGAGGGAGAATTTTTCAAACACATTTCTAAACATAAAAGTTTTAGTAACTCATTTCGGTCCCACTTTATATTAAGTGGCCTTAACTAATATGTACTTACACAGGAATTAATAGTTTGTTACAATGCACTTATTGTGTAAATACATGTATTTACTGTGTACTTATGCTTGATAAAATACATGTATGTAATTACATTTGTATTTAACTTTTGTAACTACATTTGTAAATACACTGTTGACCATCCCTTACACCTTAACCCACCCTTAAACCACCCATACCACCAAACCTCTATTCCAACTCAAAAGCACCACGTGTTCTCAAATACATAATAAACACAGTAAGTACATTGTATTTATTTTTTGATGTAAGTACATAGTAGTTAAGGACACTTAATATAAAGTGGGACCCTCATTTCTAATATCAAATTTATTTCATCTTTGCCATAATGACAGTGAATAATATTTGACTAGATATTTTTCAAGACACTTCGATACAGCTTAAAGTGACATTTAAAAGCTTAACTAGATTAACTAGGCAGGTTATGGTAATTAGGCAAGTCATTGTATAACGATGGTTTGCTCTGTAGACTAGCGAAAAAAATATATGCTTAAAACTTAAAAACTGCTTTTATTCTAGCCAAAATAAAGCAAATAAGACTTTTCTTATTTTCTTATTATTAAAAAAATATCATCAGGCATACTGTGAAAATGTTTTGCTCTGTTAGACATAATTTGGGAAATATTTAAAAATGAAAAAAAAAAATTAACGGAGGTGTATTAATTCTGATTTCAACTGTACTTTTACACATCATGTATGGAAACTTGTCTTAGTACTTAGCTCTT
Source organism: Danio rerio (assembly GCF_052040795.2). Classification (NCBI taxonomy): domain Eukaryota; kingdom Metazoa; phylum Chordata; class Actinopteri; order Cypriniformes; family Danionidae; genus Danio; species Danio rerio. The sequence goes on along the minus strand of NC_141023.1, from coordinate 30,915,195 downwards.
CTCAGCTAAATTTTTACCAATTAAAAAACTGAATACTCAAAGTTTGATTCATTGAGTGCACTCCTTTTCTTTAGAAAACATTAATTTAAACACAAGCCACAAACTAAAAGTTATAACTGACAAACACATACATTTTAATTGGCTTGTTTAAAAAAACACCATTCTCAAACTACAGTGGCCTCCCACTTAAACCAGTAATTATTCCCATATTTCCAATTTCCCACAAAGCACTGCTGGCGGATCCCCCTAAAGATGAAGTGCCCTCTGAAGCGACACAGTGACCTGACCTCTATGCAAAGAAGAGCGCAACTGCATAATGAAACATCCCACTGCATTATAAAGCATTACATCGGCTGATAGAGTATCCTCACCTCCTCTCAGCTCCATAATGAGGAGAGTGCAGTAATTCTGGTCTTGGGGGAGAGCGAAGGGGGAGAAAGATGAGGAGAGGGAGTGAGGGAGAAACGCATGATTTCTGCTGCAGCATACATTTTTCATGAATTGCCCTATTCATCATATGGCGGCGGGCGGAGAGCTGTTATCTTACAGTAGCCGTTGTTTATTTTCCGAGGTGATCGAGGTGTTAAACACGCACATATACGGCACTGACTAATTCGACCGAGTAAGTGGGCCGAGTGAGGGAGAACATAGCAGAGTCGTTTGAAAGCATCATCTAGATGTTTACAGAGGATCTTTGCCGAAGGGCAAGTTGTTATTCCCCGAGAGAGCATGACTGTGTGTGTGTGTGTGTGTGTATGGTGAAGGGCTTTGGGTATCAGTGTTGACTTGTGCTCATTAAAAGAGAAAGAGGGTCCCCCTCCTGAGTCACCATCCCGGCCACAGTCACTCACACAAGGAGGCGCAGCTATTTTAGTGCATGCATTCAACAATCGCGCTCCCAACAGTATCACTGAAGTCTCTCCGGGCTGGATATTTGACTGATAGGGCTGAGGTGCAGAAAGGACGCTGCTTTAAAAGCGTAGTTCCGTCGACTATAAATAAATGATGGATTCCTCCGCAGCTTTTGTTCCATCTCGCCCAGACACATCTGACACGTGTGGCATTTCTTCGGTACGCAGACAAATCCAGTGCTAATAACCCTACAGCACCCAATTAGAGTGGTTTTAATGTTCTGCTCCACTGGGTGGCAAATTTAGTGTCCAATTAGACATCACATCAGGGGCAAAGGCGCCGCCCCTGCGCCTCAACAGCTGATTAGAAGAGTGGAGAGCAGGATAAGAGTGTTTGACTATATCACAAGTACACCACCGACACTGATGCAAATTAACAAGCTGTTATTGAAGAGGACCGCTTATTGGACTTGTTAAAAGATACTGGAGTTTTGTTTTTTCTTTTGTTTTTCAGGAGATCATTTCGAGGATAACAAGTTAGTTGGGTGACTTTGAAGACAAGTGAAAGATTTTGTATAATTTAACTAAAGTAATGATCGCACACGCTATACTGTATGTTCTTTTCTCTTGTTTCCTGCAAAAGTAGTATTGATCCGGGGGATGTTTTCGCTGTGGAAGTGTGTTGCTTGTCCCTCTCCTCGCCCAAATACCAATGAACAACACTTGCATTTATGTACGGCGTGTAATTAAACATGAGTAATTTGTTTGACTCTAATAACTCTGTAATTAAAAACATGTTTTTTTGGAAGTTTTTTTTTTTTTTTTGCTGTTCCAGATGGTGATGTTCTCCCCCCACCCCCCTACACACACATACTGTACATGTCTATTATATTGAACACATTGCGCTTAGTCATATTAATTATATTTGCAAATTTTATACATGTTAACACAATTGCCCTGAAGCATACAATATGTCCAAAGACATTAAAGATGGAGTGAGTGAATACAAAAGCAATTTGCTTGTACTCATGTTGCTGTGCACACTTAATTTTTTTTATTATTATTATTCATATTTTGCTGTGTACTCTTAAAGTCCTGATGAAACTGAAAGCAGCGATTGTTTCTTTTCTAAAACTGAATTTTAAATGAACAAGGAATAAGAAATAAGGGTTGCAACTTCAACTGTACATTTAAAACAAAAATCAGAGGCCATAATTGATTAAAATGTAAAATTATGATTATTTTGATGGATAAAGCAAGGACAAGAAGTGAAATGCATTTTAAAATTCCCTAGGTTTACAAATAAATCTAAAATAATAATATTGACTGTAGTGTAGCCTAAAATTAGCCTTTTTGGTGGGTTTTAAACAGACATTTAGCCTACATGGAGCACATAAAATTGTTGTTGCTGTTTTAAACTAAACCACACATCAAACAATTTACTTCATCTCATCGGTATTGGATTTAATAATCAATCTATTTTTTTTTTTTCTGCAAAGGAAGCGTTTCATTTATGAAACTTACATTCACTCTCATTAGTGTCCTAACTTTATTATTAAATTATTATTATTATTATTTTTTTATTCAATTCAATTCAGCTTTATTTGTATAGTGCTTTTACAATGTAGATTGTGTCAAAGCAGCTTCACATAAATGGTCATAGTAACTGGAAAAGTGTGGTTCAGTAACTTGAACAGTGTGGTTCAGGTTTTAGTGTTTAAGTTCAGTTCAGTTTTAATAACTGAATTTTATTAAATTCAGTTATTAAATGCACATTTCAGAGCGGGTGTATTATACAGCAGGAGTGCACCACTTGACAAAACACATTTCATTCTGAAAGATCGGGAATGAGGTTTTAGAAGAGCAATCACAACCTAAACAACTCCTCCTGCTCACCATTTCTGTTTGCTGTTAAAAACAGTTGAACCAGCGTGGTTTAGTATTTTATCCACACCCATTACCTCAAAATCATGTCAAATCTGAGAATAAAACTGAAAACAAATAGGAAGTGCTTTTACAGATTACAAGATTAGAGGGGCAAACTTTTTTTTTTTTTTACGACATGCACAGATAAATTATTCACCACAAAACTAGCAATGTGAGCTAACAAAATCATATTGTTAGTTTTGATTTGTTGGGAACTTTAAAAAAGAAAGATTTCAACGAAAGGTTCACTGTTTTTAAGTCATGCCAGGACCCTTTTGGTTCCTCAAACAATTTTGTTCTTTATGTAAAAAACATTTTAATAATGTAACTTTGTTTTTTTTTTGTTTGTTTTTTTTTTTTTGGGGGGGGGGGGGGGCTATTTACTTAATGTAAAATAGCATTTTCTGTAAGTCAACAGTTCCCAAACAAGAAGAACATTTAAATCATCTAAAGAGCATGTTTCCACTTTTATGAGTATGCGCAGAAACTTTTGTGGAAAGGTTGATGCTCTACCAAATGGTTGACCACATTGGTTGACTGTTAAATAATTTCTGTTAAAGAATTACTGTTTTAAATAATGGTTTACATTACACAGCATTGTTGGTTTACAAAAATAAATCAAACAAACATAATCCTGTTGAAATATTACACTTGATTTTGGTTTTATTATAAAAAATAAAATAAAAATGTTGAATGAGAATATGACATACTTCAAAAAATAAAGGTGATGTATTGTTCAAAAATGTTTTATTTTAATTAAATGGTTTTACACTTGATATTTTTTAGATTTTTCATAGTATAGGTATTAATTCCTGGACTTTAACCATGAACTGACATACTGTACAGTTGAAGTCAGAATTAATAGCCCCCTGTTTATTTTTGCCCCTAAATTCTGTTTAACGGAGAGAACATTTTTTCCAACACATTTCTAAACATAATAGTTTTAATAACTCATTTCTAATAACTGATTTATGAAGAAACTTTTATATTTTTAGAAATGGCATGTTTTGAAAAAAACACATTAAGCGTGTTAACTATAGCGACATTAGGAGTTAAGAAATGCAATAAAAAATGTTTTTCTTGGTGGGGCAGTTAAAGGGTTATCATAAAACAATCAATACAAATGAAGAACCTTTATATGCTTGTTCATTCTGTGTATTTAAAGTCAGTGTGTCTGTTTTGTGGATCCTTCTGACATCCATAAAATGAACAAAATACTGATTAATATACATTCTCTTGTGAAAGACATTGTCAAACAGATACACAAGGGTGAATAAATGATGACAGAATTAGATTTTTGGGGGGTCAAATATCCATTCAACACATTTGCAAAACATTGTAAATCAGCTGTAAACCAAACAGGTGATTTTCAGATGACTACTCGAGACTGCGCATGTGTAAGTGTTTTTGCGAGTGTGTGAGTGTGGTCTGAGACAGCAAGATTATCTCGAAGCAGCCTCTTGAGGAACACAAAGAGTGCCTGGATGCATTTGCTTATAATGAAGTCAGAATGGGTTTGGGTGGATTAATGACAATACCAACAGAAGGAACACGAGGACAGGTGCCAGCGCATTCTGGATGCGGTTCAAAGTTTTTAATTACGATTAAAAAGACTCTCTGGCACGTCGCAAACGCCTTTTCTTTTCACAGCCTTTCATATACCCCCCTTCTTTATCACATTTGAAGTGGAATTCCTTGTAAAGCCGATGGAGTTTCAAAAAGGAATGCACAGGCATCTGTACAAGTCCATCTGGCAAAACGAGTTTTTTTCCAGAAAATATTTGGCAAATTAAGAAAAGAAAGTCAAGATGGCAAGAAATAAACAGAAGGAGTGGAGTGGAGATGGATGAAAAGAAATGCATCCTGTGAATAAAGCCCATTAAACACAGACAAAAGTATGGCAGTGCTAATGTTTTCCCACACAGATTGCAAGACAAAAATGTTCTTCCTCATTCACTCACGTACTGTATACATCCTGCACAGCAGCTGTGTGGGTTTGTATGACGGTATGGTCAGTGGCCGCTTGAAGAATAGAGCAAGTCCTCTGGGATCCAGCAGACTAGCTGAAAGTCTGTTAGCACTCCATCACTGCCACTGAGAAACACTACGCTGCGCTCGCATACGTTCACATGTAAGACGGTTACAACAAAGTTAAATAGTGAAAATTTCCTTTAAACAATGTAAGACTCCAAAATCAGCACATCCAACAGCAGCTCGCCTGCGGTCCTCTTTGCCCACACACACACACACACACACACACACACACACACTGCTGCAGTTTCTCTGATCTGGAATAGCGGTTTAATTAGTGAGGCGGTAACCACTTTATAAAGATTAGCTTGCTCTCAGGAGGAAGACTCATCGCCCATGTCTGCCTAAAGTGTCTGTGAGGAGGGTCTCTGGAGATCAAGACCCATTGTGTTCAACAGACGGTGCTTTACGACAACATATGCTTCGCTCCCCAATGCTCTTCCTCCACACACTCCATAAATGCTGTACTGTGCTCCCAGCAGTTTTTCGCCTTTGCCATTAGTGTACTTCTTTTATGGTTTTGCTTAGGCAATCTAGTTAGGGCACGGGCAAAACAAAGAAACCTTAAAACAGCACTTGGGAAGATTGCAAGTTAGCAGACAAACTTTTTTTCAAGCAAAGCTTAGCAATACGTCTCGTGCGTTTGATAGACTTTTCCAGTAGTTGATTAGTAGGACTGGATTCTGAGCAGGACGTGATTAATCAAATCAAAGACGTGTTTGTAACAGAAGCAAGTGTTCGTCTCAATTAAGAGAAAGAGATCTGCCTATTGTTATGGCACCATGGGACCAGACGAGTTAAATTAATATGGCAACTGGAGTATAAAAAGACAGGCAGCGCTTAAGGACTCTGTTTCTGCTAGCTGCCTGGTTTGATCTAATAAAAAACATGATTAACTTTAAATAAGGTTTAGAAAGAGATAGAAAAAGGAGGGGTAGTGAAACGTGAGTAGAGATTGAGGGAGGGAGGGAGGGAGGGATAGAGAGAGAGAGAGGCATGTTGGGGACAAGAAAAGCATATTTCAGTTTCAGATATTACAGTGACCGTTTAAGTTCCTTTTATTGTATCTTTCATTTCTTCCGCTTACCCTCTGGGCTATCTTTGAAACGTCTGGCGGTCTTTCCTCTGTCACAATTTCTTTATGGGAGTTGAACTGTTTCCTCCACGAGAGGCGGCAGGCGGATAACCCTCGGTAATTGTATTTATCTGACTGAAATATCGGCGGTGTCGCGCAAGCTTCGGTTGCAGCGGTAACACTGTGACCTGCGCGCGCGCCAACCTGCAGGCCACGGAGAGACTAAAAACACACGCGCCCACCAGGTGCTGCTCTCCTCACCCCGTTTTCAATTGCAGGTGCATTTCCAGCGAAAGAGTTAAAAATAAATGTTGACAAATATACTTTACAGGTAGCTTTGTCTGTGTTACCGAGGCAAATTAGAGACATTTAAGTAGCACTTTATTAACAGAGACACATGCCATGCGCATACAAAGACTTGAAATGCATCATTGCACTGATTACTCATTTAAATTATTGTGAATGTGGACACGCAGGTTGTACTTCAGAAATGTCATACACTTTTATTAATTAGTAGATTTGTATATGTTTAATAAAATACGCCCATGTATACCCACTGAATACCCGAAATGCGCTTTAAATGAGTGATTGGATGCATAAGTATGAATGCTGTCAGTGTGTGATTGAGCTAAAGAAAACCATTTTTTAAAAAGCGCATAAGTTGACTCTCTTTAAAGGATTATAACATGTATTTGAGTGCCAACATGAGCTCTTCATATATTGGCCTAGTACATTTCAAATAAACATGTAAGGGTGGTAGTTGCACATTCGAAGGTGTTTCAAATGCATTACTTTTTTTTTTCTCCTGAGAGTGCAGAAACTGATTTTAAACATCAGTTCTGGTCTTATGGACTTCTAAATGGCGAAAAATATATAACATTTAGGTTATGATAATGCTCGTTCTAAATCACCAGATCCTGAAGAGACAGAAGTCTACTGTATAATTCTATTCCATCTGTCATGAGCTCCCCCGTTGCGCGCGTGCGGCAGAACTCTGTGGATGACGCTGCACGTGCGCTTTTCTCCCACCTAAAAGTTAGTCTCGCGTGCCAAACGACTCCAACGGCTCAGAATAAATATAAAACTGTCTGCTAATAAATACTGCATCAGGAATTACAACTGTGGCGACAAAACTTTAATAACACTCGCAAGCGTCTCAGATCTTTCAAGAACGTTCCACTTCTGTCTGTTCACGACTGCGCTTTGACTTGTCACTATATTTCGAGCACAGTCGCTCAACCTTCTATAAAAAACGAACAGAACGGAGGAAAAGGCATCCATGCAAACGCAAAGTAAAGGACAGTAAAAGCGAGTAAATGGCCATTAAATGGACGTTTCCTGAGACAAGCTGAGATAATAAGGTATGATTGTGGCTGAATCGTGTCTTCCTGGCACAGTGATTACATGTTCAAGAAGTTGGACGATTTGGCACGCTCTAGCGAATTTTGTCATGCTGTAGCATTTTCTTTCACGACCCCTAATTAACCAGCCTTACAACAACAGATCCTGTATTTACGGGCAAAATAGCACAATTGTGGTGAAGCATTTCTTCAGTTCCTGTAAACGAGTATGTTATTGTGCAAACAGATTCGAACAACAGCCTTTTTAATCGGTAATAATTTCAATCAAATTAATAAAAAATAACATCAACGTTTGCATTGCTGATTATAAGCTACATCCTTCTATCAACATAAAAAATATAATCCCAAGATTCAAAATATTACTAATAGCAGCCTAAATAATTAGGCTTTATACGCTTTAAATGCACTGCACACTTTCATAAAAGTTTGAAGCGGCAGACTTTCAAGTGTCGTACAAATTCCATAAAAGAGAGAGAGGGAGAGAGAATCTCTGTCCTCTGTTAACGGGGACACGCACAATGTCAGCGCGCATTAAGCGCATTCTGCGCGTGTCTTGTCGCCGGGTATGTGGCGCCGCAGCTGTGCGAACTTCACCCGCATGCTCTGGGGGGACGAGAAACTCACAGCAGATGTTACAGCGTCTCCCACCAGTCTCCCGCGGAAAAAAAAGCAGAGGAGAGAGAAACGACAGTCTTGTTTGTCCTCTGCGGGGTCATTATTAACAGCTTAATTAATTTTAGATCTGCCTTGCGAATACCAGTTCAAACCTATACCACCAGCACACGAGCTGAGGAAATGCACTTTACAAAAAACAAAACTTGGAAAAAGTACACAACCGAAAAAAACGTACTGAGAATATATATATATATATATATATACACACACACACACACACACACTTTCAGCAGAGTTCACAAACAACTTTTGTTCAATAGAAATAATTTGAAACTCACCTGTCCGTTCTTGCACAGGTCAGCCCACATGCTGGTTCCATCGCCTCCCCTCATCAGAACGTGGTAGATAAAGAAGTATGTGCCGGGCACGCTGCAGATGAACTTTCCCGAAGTGCCATCATAGTTGTTGCCGAGGTTGGTGACCACATCGTCGAACTTGAGGATCTCGTAGCCCTCGTGTGGGTTTTTGAGTCCAGCGTAGAAAGCCACTCGTGGGTGCGTGTTGTATGTAACTGTGCTGATAGCTCCATCATTGCCCAGACTCAGAACCCCGTTTCGGCCCCTGTCCCCCCGGTCCCCCGGGGGCCCCATTGGACCCGGGGGCCCTGGCTCCCCTGGAGGCCCCGGAGGTCCGGGTTTGCCTGGTCGGCCCGGCTTCCCCGGTGGCCCCTGGAGGAGCGTAGAGGGTGGAGGCATGTTGCTGTGGTCGGCCAGAGCCTCGGCCTCGGCCTGTACAGAAGAGCCGGTGCTGGCGATGCCCGTGGTGGTGCCCTTGTTCTGGTATGGATCGCACACCATTCGACAGGTGCCCAGCATCTCATAGTGGCTGTTGTCATTGCTCACGGAGCTGACCAGCACGGGGATAAGCACCACCAGCACCAGCACCAGCATGACCCCTACAGCAGCCGCCACCAGGGTCTTCCTGCCCAGGCTGAGGCGCGGGAGTGGCTGGGCAGCCAGCGTGGGTCTGCCGGGAGCCGAAATGGTGACTGCTGGAGAAGAAGAGACCGCAGAAAGAGAGAAAGAGAGACAGAAGGGTGAGGGGGTCCCGAGAAGGGACAGGTGCCAAGCCCTAGGAGCCCAAGCTTGTGGAGGAGCGTGTGAGGGTGAAAGAGACCCACATGTACACGCTCACCCACTCTTGCCTGCTTTTCTAAGCTGATTCACTGGATCCTTTGGGCTGGCAGGAAAGAGCTTTCATACAGATCCCACATCCGCTCGATCTCACTCTCACTCACTCACACACATACGCACTCACACACACACGCGCGCATGCATGCCGACGCGCTCACACACTCTCCCAAAAAGTCAATCCCATTGTCTGGTGCACAGAGTTGCACTCGGTAATGAAGAGAATGAGGGATGGCAGAAGCAGCAAAAAGGAAGAGAGGATGAAGAGAGCAAGTGTGTGCATGGGAGTGAAGGACAGCATGCACGCAAGAGAAAGAGAGAGAGTACAGATATAGAGGAGAGACAGGGTATGTTTGCAGAGGCGTTTTCTCAGACTGAGGGTTTTATACTGAGCCCCCCCTCCCCTCCTCCTCTCCTCTCCCTCTCTGTGTCACAGCGATACAGCCAGGGGAAGGGAAGAAAAGTAACCAAGAGAAGAGGAGAGAAGGAAACAGGAACATTTAAATGGGTGAAAACAATACAGTAGGATACAAACAAAATATATCACAAAGAAAAAAGTCCAAAGTGAACATTGATTTGCTTTCTGCTAAGCTTTATTAAAAAGCCTTCTTTAAATAAATAAAAAAAAAATTATATACTTTTTATATAATAAATACACAAATACATTTTGCAACCCTGATCCAGAAATGTGGACTGTGCAAAAAATATAAAATGTTTTAGACAAAGTTATCGTGAAAGTCAGCCTCTGCTCTAAACATAACCATCACTGCAGGGCATAAGACGATTGTTTGACACCAAATGAGATGCTTCAAATTCGTATGAATTAGACCACAGTTGACATTCCTGGATGGGGGTATAGTCCTTATGCTCATAAATCCTTATGCTGAACATTTAAACAAGGAATCTGTCACATTCATATTCATGGCACATCAATATTATATTTCAATATTAATTAGTTAAAAATGTGCACAACAACAACAATAATATTAATAATATATAATAATAATATTAATAATAATAATAATAATAATAATAATAATAATTAGAGTTTACATGTTCTTCCTGCGTTCGTGTGGATTTCCTCCAGGTGCTCCGGTTTCCCCTACAAGTCCAAAGACATGCACTATAGGTGAATTGGGTAGGCTAAATTGTCCGTAGTTTACATGTGTGAATGAGTGTGTATGGGTGTTTCCCAGTGATGGGTTGCAGCTGGAAGGGCATCCGCTGCATAAAAACATTTGCTGGATAAGTTAATGGTTCATTCCGCTGTGGCAACCCCAGATTAATAAAGGGACTAAGCCGAAAAAAAATGAATGAATAAATAAATGAATAAATGAATGAATAATAATAATAATAATAGTAATAATGACCCATTTAATCGAAATGCAACAGTAAAATATTTTAGATTTTAAAAAGCACAATTATAATAATAATAATAATTTCATAATAATAATTTAATAAAGCTTTCCAAACAGCAAATCAATGTTTAAATATATATATAATAATATATTATATATATATATATATTATATTATATTATATATTATATATAATATATTATAAATATAATAATAATAATTTCATAATAATAATTTAATAAAGCTTTCCAAACAGCAAATCAATGTTTATATATATATATATATATATATATATATATATATATATATATATCCTTGGCGCAGTGGGTAGCACAGTCGCCTTACAGCCAGAAGGTCGCTGTTTCTAGCCTCTGCTGGGTCAGTTGGGATTTCTGTGTGGAGTTTGCATGTTCTCCCTGTGTTCGCGTGGGTTTCCTCCGCTTTCCCCCACAAGTCCAAAGACATGCGATACAGGTCAATTGGGTAGGCTAAATTGTCTTTAGGGTGTGTGTGTGTGTGTGTGAATGAGTGTGTATGGATGTTTCCCAGTGATGGGTTGCAGCTGGAAGGGCATGGATGAGTTGGCGCTTCATCCTGCTGTTGCGACCCCAGATTAATAAAGGGACTAAGCCAAAAAGAAAATAATGAATAATTATTATTATTATTATTATTGGTAGTAGTAGTAATAATCATAATAATAATAAAAAATTATATCAATCATAAAATAATATTAATAATAATAATAATAATAATAATAATAATAATGACCCATTTAATAGTAATGCAACCATGGAATATTAAAAAAAAAATAAAACCTTTCTTGTTCATTTTGGAGTGAAAATCCACTCACATGCAGACATCAACATCCTGTTATAGAACTGTCATACTGTAATAATTATTTTAAATAGCATTATAATAAGATGATCGTTTAAGGACAAACTCACTTGCTATACCTAATTGCATGTGCCTTCGACTTTGAGTTTGTCATATAGAGTCTTATTGTATTTCACTTACTTTTTTTTCCTTGGGTGCCAATAAAGTTCCCTCCTCCTCCTCTTGCTCAGAAATGGTTTGTTATTGGCCTGTTGCGTTTTTGAGCATGGTGTCTATTGATCTGGTCTTTTGATTGAATTAAGGGTCCTGTGTGGAAAAGAAATCCATCTCTGTGGCTCATACTACACAGCTGACATTTCTATCCAGAGTGCGGCTCGCTGGAAAGAAAACTGAAGGTTTCTGGACATATTGTATGATCTTAAATTACAGCAGGTGTGTGATGTGGATAAAGATGAGGTTTTGTTAGGATTCCCAAGTGTTTTGATCTGATCATTTTGAAAGAAACATCTGTGTTTTGATTCGTTCACTATTTTATCCGAAGATTCTTTCAGGCTATGAGAGAAAACAGCGAGAGGAAGTGAGAGATAAAGAAGCAATGAAAGATAGAGATGTCAATAGATAGAAAGAGCTACTGAATGGCTAGAAAGGGAGGCAGTGATGATCCCGTGTGTTCACTGGTCTAAGCACTGTGGTAATATATGACTTGATGATGTTTTCATTGCCATTGATGGGTTCAGTAAAAGAAGTGTGATTGAAGAGAGGAAGGTGTGGTGACATTTATTGGTAGGGAACTGTGAGTATTTGCGCTGCTCAGTTTCACATATTGATCTTTTCCAGGAGTTCACTGGACACCTATGTCCAATCTTCTCATTCACCCTGTAACTGGATTATTGAAAACCATGTTTTTAACCCTAAATATTTATGTCCATTAATGTAAATACAAGTTTTTTAATCTAACTAAAAAGCTATGAATGAGATCAAATAACCACTCTGTTTATTGAATCGTGATTATGCAACATAGAAATCAATGACATGCATCCAGCCAATAAAAAACAAAGAAAATGTCTCTACAAAATTTAAAATTGTATTTAACGCCAAAAGTCATTAAAATATTGAGTAAATATAATCTTCCATAAATATATTGTGTGAATGTTCTTTCATAAGGATATCGAATTTAATTTCTGATTCATAAAATGTTTATCTTAGCATAGCTAAGAGTTAATTTCAATAAATTTAAAGGCGGTTTTTAAATAATTTTTGAATCCTCCGATTCCAGATTCGGGCAACACGATGGCACAGTTGGTAACACTGGTGCCTCAAAGCAAGAAGGTCACTGGTTCAAGCCCCAACTGAGTCAGTTGCCATTTCTGTGTGGAGTTTGCATGTTCTCCCCGTGTTCGCTTGGGTTTCCTCTAGTTTCTGCCACAGTCCAAAGACATGCGCTATGTGTGAATTGAATGAGCTAAATTGGTCGTATTGTACAGTGTGTGTGTGAATGCAGGAGTGTATGGGTGTTTCCTAGTGCTGGGTTGCGGCTGGAAGGCCATCCGTGGTGTAATAACATGCTGGATAAGTTGCCGGTTCATTCGGAAAATGGAACACTTATTCATTCAGGTTTCATGTGTTTTAAAATCTCAATATGAAAGCATTGATATTTAAGACCGGATTTGTGGTCCTCTGTCACATTTTGTCCAGAAATTGTATTCTGGTTTATTTATTAGCATAATACCATTTACATATTTTTTTTTTATCCAGAAAGCAAAAGTGAATCTTATGAAGAGATGATTAAACATTTAAATAATATATATACAGTAGTACTCTCACTACAGTGATTTATTTAAACTTCTCTGTTGGTTTTAAGAATATCAACCAGCCAACATACACTCACCGGCCACTTTATTAGGTACACCTATTCAACTGCTTGTTAACTCAAATTTCTAATCAGCCAATCACATGACAGCAACGCAATGGATTTAGACATGTAAACATGGTCAAGACGATCTGCTGCAGTTAAAACAGAGCATCAGAATGGGGGGGAAAGGTGATTTAAGTAACTTTGAACGTGACATGGTTAGTGCCAGACGGGCTGGTCTGAGTATTTCAGAAACTGCTGATCTACTGGGATTTTCACTCACAACCATCTCTAGGGTTTACAGTGAATGGTCTGAAAAAGAGATCTCCAGTGAGCGGCAGTTCTGTGGACATGAATGCCTTGTTGATGGCGGAGGTCAGAGGAGAATGGCCAAACTGGTTTAAGATGATAAAAAGGCAAATGTAACTCAGCAGCAGAAAACCACACCTTGTGTCACTCATATCAGCTAAGAACAGTAAACTGAGGCTACAGCTCGCACAGGATCCATCCTGCCTTGTATCAATGGTTCAGGCTGGTGGTGGTGGTGTAATGGTGTGTGGAATACTTTCTTGGCACACTTTAGGCTTGTTAGTACCAATTGAGCATCCTTTCAATTTCACAGCCTACCTGAGTATTGTTGCTTACCATGTCCATCCCTTTATGACACCAGTGTACCCATGTTCTGATGGCTACTTCCAGCATTATAATGCGCCATGGCATAAGGCACAAATCATCTCAGAGTGGTTTCTTGAACATGTAAAGGAATTCACTGTACTCAAATGGCCTCCACAGTCACCAGACCTCCATCCAATAAAGCTTCTTTGGGATGTGGTGGAACGTAAAATTCACATCATGGATGTGCAGCTGACAAATCTGCAGCAACTGCGTGATACTTTCATGTCAATTTGGACCAAAATCTCTGAGGAATATTTCAAGTCCTTGTTGAATCTATGCCACAAAAGGATTAAGGCAGTTTTGAAGGCAAAAGGGGGTCCAACCCAGTACTAGTAAGAAGTACCTAATAAAGTGGCCGGTGAGTGTATGGTAACAACTCAACCAATATCCAAACAATGTTTCCTATTTTAGAATATGAATTTTACCTGTGATGGCAAAGCTGAAATTTAAGTATTACTTCAATCTTCAATGTCACCTGACCTCTCAGAGGTCATTCTTGTACTTGCTGTGCTCAACACTATTAGTGTTGAAAATGGTTTGCTGCTTTTTTCAAGAAATATATTTCAATGAACTGCATTTATCTGAAATCCTTTAAATTAAATATATATAAACTGCTGATTTTATCAGCTAAATTCAAGCTTGGTGAATAAAAGTATTCATTTCTTTAAAAAAGATTTGGCCACAAACTTTTGCAGAGAAGTGTATAAAATAGATAGATATCTATATACGATACTAAATCATAAGTGAACTTCAGCCCTCTTAATAATTTGATTGATTCGTCCAAGACTTTTAAAGCAAGACGTTTTGTAAGAAGCGATGAGTGTGAAAGCCAAGTCAGAAGGACAGGAGTGATGCATGTTTATTTAGCCTTTGATCTGTGTGCTGTTAGGAGCCTTGTGCTTCAGAGAGACTCATATCTCCACCTACTGAAGATTACACACTAACCGTCCACACTAGAAAGGGTCTCAAATGGATTCTCTTACATTCATGTTTGTCATGGCAACCAAATAAAGTGCCCAAGACAAAAAGATTGGAGACTCTTAAGAGCTATAATGCCTGAAAAAACAAACTAACATGCAAATAAATATATAAGGGAAAAATATAGCGCTCGAGAGGAACAAATGAATAGATCACTTTTAGTGCTCGGGGGACTTTCTGGACTTAATAATACAGCGGGGGGAAAAAAAAGGATACAACAAGAAAGCAGAATAGTTAACATTATATACACACACGCACACACATAGTCCTAATGTCTTTGACTTCTTCCCTGCATCCTTCCTGACTGCTGCTGTATCAAAGAGCTCCTTTCAGAGGCGAGCACTGCTGAGCTTCAGAGAATAGCCAGAGAGAAACACTTTGGCTTTTGTCAGACTTGATTTGAAGTCACAACTCACATTGATAGCTTTTGCTAAATGTTGGGCACATTAGACAAATATTTACATACTCAGATAGAACTAAAACGAACATATTATTAAAGAAAGTAAAACACAAATATAGTGTTTTTAAATAGAGCGATGGAAAATTCAAGGTAAAATACGAAATAGCACTTTTGGTAGTCACTCGATTGCATTTTTACAGGACTGTAAAAGCCTCGATTTCAGTCATAAAAGCTGACATTTGATGGTGTCGTGTTTTATGTTAGGACCGAGAGAGACGTATCCATTGAGGGGGTTGTATATTCAGAATTTGCGTGTTTATGTATAATTGAATGTTTGTGTAAGGCCAATCCAAAATGAAACGCAGGAAGAGCAGGGCTGAATAAGAAACACTTCCTTGACCTGGGTGGAATATATGGCAGGCGCCAATAAGCACAAACACTTTTTAGCCCATCAAAGCCAGACAATTTTCTGTGAGCTGAAAGATTTTTGCAGATTGAAAGACACTCTATTTGGAGGGCACACTTTTTTATTGATAGATGGCTAAATGTGAGACATTAGCACCTGCGCTGCCTCTGTGCTCCCTCTGAGCTTTAAAATGGATAGATGGATAGATAGATGAAAGTGACGGGGAAGACAGGCTGGCCTCACCTCTTGCTCTCTGGGAAGCCCAGTGTGGGTAATGCATCCACTCCAGCTATTCATTCTCTTCCGCTCAATCCACAGACACTTGCGCAGAGAAAAAAAACCCAGCGTGGCTATGAGAACAATACTTTCTTGCAGTCCCTACAGTGAGTATACATTACAGTTCAAAAGTTTGAGGTCTGCAATGTGTTTCTTTAATGTTTTTTGAAGTCTTTTATCCTCACCAGGGCTCTCTTTCTTTGATCAGAAATGCTGTAAAAAATGAAAAAAAAAAAAAAACATGAAATTGACATTTACACTTTGTATTATGTATTATTGCTTATTTTAAAGTATTCTTTGCAGTAGCCATTGTTGCAGGCATCTGTGTCACACAATCCTTCAGAGAATCCTTGAATGTGTTGATTTGATGCTCCGGAAACATTTATTATTGTTGTTAATATTGAAAGAAATTGTTCGGTTTAATGCATCTTAATAAAACCATTAACTACTTCTTTTTTAAATATCACTGGCCCCGAATAATACATATCCACTTTTAAAAAATTAAAAAAAATTTATTTAGTGTCAAATAAAAAGTAATCAACAGCCAATCAACAATTAACCAATAGCCATTACATACCATAAAACATACCCTAAATTCAATATATTGTTGCATGCATATTATTACTGACATGCTGGGATATACACTACCTGACAAAAGTCTTGTCGCCTATCCAAGTTTTAGGAACAACTACTAATAACTTGACTTCTAGTTGATCGTTTAGTATCAGAAATGGCTTATATGAAAGGCAAAGGTCTCTAGATTACACTTATTTTACCAAACTAAAATATGATCATGCCTTGATTTTTAGTTATTTCTTTAGGACAGTAAGGTCTGACTCTGCTTAGACAAAATACTTGTCTTTTAGAAATAACGTACAGCATAGAATATAAAGTCATGGTGCATTGGGAAAATAATTAATTTTGTGTCTGACTCCCATGAGCTTGGAGGACTGCATCCATACATCTCTGCAATTATTAATAAAGTCATCTGGAATGGCAAAGAAAGCGTTCTTGCAGAACTCCCAGAGTTCATCAAGCTACTTTAGATTTATCTTCAATGCATCCTTCATCTTACCCCAGACATGCTCAATAATGTTCATGTCTGGTGACTGTGCTTGCCAATCCTAGAGCACCTTGACCTTTTTTGCTTTCAGGAACTTTGATGTGGAGGCTGAAGTGTGAGAAGGAGTGCTATCCTGCTGAAGAATTTGCCTTCTGCTGTGGTTTGTAATATAATGGGCTGCACAAATGTCTTGATACCTCAGGCTGTTGATGTTGCCTTCCACTCTGTAGATATCTTGTATGCCCCATATTGAATGTAAACCCAAACCATGATTTTTCCTTCACCAAACGTGACTCATTTCTGTGAGAATCTATGCGGGTTCCTATAGGTCAGTATTTGTGATGATTGGGATGCAGTTCAACAGATGATTCATCAGAAAAATCAACCTTCTGCCACTTTTCCAAATGATCAAATAGCAGTCAAATTTTTATATATTTTTTTTCCTACAACTGGGATCGATGACAATACTTTTTTCAGGTAGTGTAGTATTATAGTAATGATTTTTAATGGGCTCACCTAACCCCACCCCTAACCCTACCCCACACAGTAATGTTACTCCCTCAATTTGAGTGCATTGTGTCTGACATTGCATAGCTGAGTGATGCAATCTCAGCTTGCATCATAAAGGCTGCATCCTGAAACTATTGCTTCCCCGAGGCCTCCTCCCAGTGGAACATACCTTAAACACCTCCCTAGGTAGACATCCAGGAAGCATCCGAAACAGATGCCTGAGCCACCTCAGCTGACTTCTCTTAATGTGGATCTATAAGGGTGCACCGTGCCACCCTGCAAAGGAAACCGCTTCAGCCGCTTGTATCTGATATCTTGTCCTTTCAGTTATGACCCAAAGCTCTTGACCATAGGTGAGATTAGGAACGTAGATTCACTGGTAAATCAAGAGCGTTGCCTTTCGGCTCAACTCCTTCTTTACCACAACAGATTGGTAAATCGACAGCATTACTGCTGCCGCTGCACCGATCTGCCTGTCAATCACATGTTCAATCTTTCCCTCATTTGTGAACAAAACCCCAAGATACTTGAACTCCTCCACCTAGCGTAAGGACTCTCCTCCAACCTGGAGATGGCAAACCACCTTTTTCTTGTGGATGACCTTGGCCTCGGACGTAGAGGTGCTGATTCTCATCCCAGCCACATCACACTCTGCAGCAAACTGCTCCAGGATTACAAGAATAATAGTGTAAAAACATCAACAATTATTTTCAATGAATAGTTCAGAAAAGAATAGATCAGAAAAGAATAAAAAAGAAAAGAAAAAGAAAAACATTCCCTAATGTTACTTTAAACCTATGTGCTTTTTTATCCTGTGAAACTTCTGAAGAATAATGTGAGAACTTTCAAAAAAAAAATCTTATGAACTAAATGCTGTAAATTCCTGAAGGCACGTATAAAGGAATGTTTGTGAATTCATCATTTTTTACTGGTAGTTTACAAAAAATTTATTTTTTGTCTAATCAACTGACAAATCGAACTAACAGGTAATAGTTAACTTGAAATGTAATAAAAATCGTTGTATGAATCACTTTTATGATATCTCTAATAACATTAGTGTTTTTGGAAGTCTCTTTAATTTTCTTTATACTAAAAATAGTATGCAGAATATTCTTATACATTTTACAGTCAGAAAGCAAGTCATTAAGGTTTGGAGCGATGTGATGAGTCATTTCATGTCTGACACAAGCTACTGTATGCATGAGACACATTTGCCCTGAACTCCACAACTACATCACTGTCTTTTCAACAGTTTTTTCTCCTCCATTTTCTAATTAATCTTGGTGGCAGTCCTCAACAGCAACCACATTTAACATAAACTGCTTCTGCTAGTAAATAATTACATTTATCCATTCCACATCTGCATCTTTAAAAGCCACATTGACTGTAAAGACAGAGCTCATCTGAAGAGGTCAATGTTCAGTTTTCCACATCAGGATGACACCAATTACATGTTTTACAGAGTTTTGTCAGCTTCAAAGGCGCTTTACTGTGTTCACGCTTATACTGATTTCATCTAAAAGGTTTATTCAAAGCAAGCGTGCTGTTTTTGTCTTTTTCTTCCTTTGTTGAAAAAGCACCAAGGCCACAGACAAGAGTCTTCGTGTGCATTAATGAGTCACTGGCGTTATTCAGGAAAAGGAATAAATAAAAGTGACATTGCCACCCCTTTGTCCATCAATTTTTCGCTTCTTCTTTGCAAAGCCTCGACTCTGCAGAGCTGCCGGCGAGGGAATGTGGAGCTGTCAGTGGATTCTTCTGGTAAGTCATCCTGCTGGTTACATTTGCCTAGACTAGAGGGCATGGCTAGATATAGTGACAGCGCTGCTAGTCATGATTATGGCTTCTCTTCCTTGGCTCATTGTTAATTTTTACAGCTTTATGTGCTGTAGTTTTGTTTCATTGTAAGCTTGAATAAAATGGTGTAGTCAACATAACTTGAAAATGTGTATTTAATTCGAACACATTGAATACCTTTTTCTTAATACAAAGGTTTTTTATTCTAATATAAAAATACAGATTATATCAAATATTATGTCAGAGGAACTACTTTCACAGATCGACTGTTTTGTTACGAAACAGGGAGTAAAATTGTTACAATGTTGCTTTTTGTTCTTGGTGCAGTTCGTTTTCACATGGCAAAGTTTCTACACGGACCAAAATAGCGAAAACAAGTCACGTGCAAGTAAACTCTCGTCACATTTGTCAGAGTTTTAAGTTGTTGTTTTTTTTTTTTTGCTGAGTGCATATCTATACATATCTATAATACACTGTGATATAGCCTGGTTCATTAGTTTATTGGATCGTATTGCTTTCTAACTACAGACAATCTGCTCCAGAATTAGTTTCAATCGAGCCGAGGCCACCTCATTCAGGCGATATTGAACCGATTGATTTGTCGTGGATCCGAGTGCAATTGCTGGATTCACATAAGTCAAACAAACCACGCTGACTGGGGAATAGTGGCAGCTTCCGAAACAAAAGTCTCTGTGTGAAAGCAGCCTAAAATGTATTATATATAGAAGTGTTTCTCAACCATGTTCCTGGAAGACCACCAGCTCTATACACAACTTCCTTTCTCCTTAACCAAACACTCCTAATTCAGATCATAAGTTCATTAGCAAAGACTGCAAAACCTGTAATGGGTGTGACAGACCAAGGAGACATGTAAGACATGAAGTGTTGGTGATCTTCAAGGAACGTGGTTGAGAAACTGATATAGAGTAATATGATTTTTTTATTCACCTTTCAAAATTGGAAGGAATTTTACCTTTGGCAAAAAATACAATGTCCTTTGACAAAAACCCAATTTGGGTTTGGATTAATTTTGGATTATTAATTTTGGAAGTAATGTCATCTTTATTGTTCAAATATTTAATAAATTTTATTTGTGGCAATGCCATGCTATTAGAACAATGTTTTGCAAAGTAACCATTTCGATTAAAGTCCCTTATTTTGTGGACAGCACAAAGATCAATTGTAGAGAACAGCAACTGTAGCACAAGGAAATGTTTCTGAAGTTTGTAGCAGTCAAAAATGAGTAGTAAGTGGTTTGACCTTAAAATTGAGGAAATTATAGGTTGATATCTGTTGTGCTAAATATTGTGAACACCTGGAAAAAGACCAATGGTTTTACCTCATTTTGCCTTGTATAAGCTTCTCAGAAAAAAATATATATAATTTGTGAACCATTTTAATTGGGATGCCAACTATTAGAGAACCCACAGTACCACTTGTTCCAGGAGAAAATCTGCTTCTCATACTCTTACTGTTATCTAAACCCACAGCGGTTCATTAATGTTCAAGTCCAGTGAATAATCTGTCAAGGGCAGAGGTTGAAGTTCGTCTTGGTGCTGCAGCTGTCTGGGTTTTATGATTGTGACTCTCTCCTTTTTGCATTTTAGCACTTGTGTTTGTGATTAAAGTTTCAGTGACTGCAGCCTTTTCAATGAAATTTAGCTTTCTAAAGTGGTTGTTTTTGTGGAAACGTAGTCTTCCTGTTGGATATTGAGTTTTGCTGGCACATTTTCAATAGTTGAAACAACAATTGTTATATGGATAAATCTTGCCATAAAGATGTTAAAAATAAAAAGCACTTGTTAAACATGTAATCTTGTTAGATTTTTAATGTTTTTTGGGCAATGATCCAAAATGAAACCATGGGCGGTAGTTTTTCTTTCTGACACTTGTCATGATATTAGCGTATGACGTTTGCCATAATCGTGCAACACTCTTTACAGCAGTGAGAATTTTGATGGGTGAGGATGTCAGTTTCCAGAGAAGAAAAGTTTATGAAGAAAATTTGAGTTTTAAAAATTATTTGAGAGTGAGGTATGTATTCATTTTGCACCAGTCCAACACAAAACTGTTCAGTTTGATTTGTACGTAATGAGATTTACGTGATGAGAACTTTTCTTTAGTCAGCTGATGAAATACATAGATCGTTCTGAATTTTATACCGGGATATTTTAGACCTGGCTCTGTTTATTTGTTTATTTATTTGTTTGTTTATTCTTTTATTTAAATAGGAAATTGTTGATACTTAAATTACTTGTCATTTTGGCACTTTTGCAATTGTCATTAATGTATTTTTAAATGGGAAAAATGCATTTTATTTTTATTATTAAATGTTGTTACAGTATTACCATTTTTTCCAGACCTTTGAAAATTCAGATTTGAAACTATGAATTGTGAACAACCCCTTCTACAGGTGATGTTTTAAATAAAAACATGTTTTAAACTTGTAATCTTGCTAGAATTTTAATGTCTTTTTAGCAATGGTCCAAAATGAAACCAAAGGCTGTAGTTTTCCGTGCTGTTGTGATGACATCAGCATGTAACATTTGCGTATTTAGTATTTAGTCAGCTGATGAAATATTTAAAGTGTCATTTCTCACATTGGACTGTTCTGAATTTTACATCTGGTTTATATTGACCTGCCTTTTTTTGTTTATGTATTTATTTATTTGTTTGTTTGTTTGTTTGTTTGTTTTATAAGAAAACTGTTGATTACTTAAATTGTGTTACTTGCATTTTGGCACTTTTGCAATTGTCATTAATGCACTTTTAAATGGGAAAATTGTATAACTTTTTTTTAAATGGCGCATTTCTGTATGTGCACGTTTATAAAAATCGTTTATAAAAAAGTGTTACAGTATAACCAATTTTTCCAGACCTTTGTCCTTGATGAAAATTCAGATTTGGAACTATGAATTGAGAACAACCCTTTCTAGGTGATGTCTTTAAAAAAAACTAAAAGCCTGTAACCACTGACCTTTAAAGTGGGAAAAACAAAACCTAAATAAGGGTTACTAGTTTCCAGCTTTCTTCAAAATATCTTCTTTTGTGTTCAACAGAAGAAAAAAAGTTAAACAGGTTTATGACAAGTAGAGGGTGACTAAATGATGACAAAATCTTCAGTTTTGGTTGAACGATCCGCCCTTTAATGTCATTTATTAGCTAGAAGAGTAAAAAGTGGTCGATTTGTGCAATTACAAAATGGCTAGCCCAAAATGCACTTCATGAAACAACGTGTTTGACAGGTCTCTTGTTGAACAGCTCTGGAGGAGGACGAGGAAGTTAAAGACTCGGAATTCCTCCATTTCTTATTACAGTCAGTGTCAGTCGATTCACAGAGAGGAGTCGAGAATTGAGGATCTTTATTCACCGAAAGGGACACAACTGAATATACTCTCTTTGAGTAGTCACTCTCTAAAGTTCAGAGATATGAGAGCAGTTTTCTCTATTGCCCACTTCTTTTCATGTTCTACACTCCACCCCTCTGCAATGTGGAGACAGCTGTCAAAATATATCTTTAAAGAAATAAATTAATAAATGAAAACTTTCCTGAGCATGTTTTTCTATTCCTCTCCTTTTATCTGACCCTGGGGAGAAATTGCAGGACGGTTTCTGTCATCCAGGCGTGGGGAAGCTGAGGCTGTCAGCCTTCAGGCAAGATCCCAGCTGGGGTGCATCGTGCTCGGCCCCAGTCTGTGGCTCGGCCTGGAAGAATCCCATCTCTCCGGGGAGGGGTGTGAGGGGCACGGATCCGGAGGGAGAGAGGAGTTTTTCCAAGCAAAATCAGACACACATTCAGACATGATCCGGTTGACCCGGACTCCCCTCTGTCTTGCCACTCGCTCCATCATTCCTTCAGATGTGAAATAAAATTAAGCCGGAGGTCTGTTTCACACATATAGTGTCTGCGGCATGTGAGCGAGCTTGCCTTGCTTTTTCACACTGCTGGTGCTTCTGTTTCCACACTCCAGCTTTAGACATATTATAAAGTAATTTCTGGCTTATTTCTTTTAAATACTAGTTTTACATTTTAATGTTCAAATTACGTTTACTTCTTTAAGCCATGTTTTTACTCAGTTACTGCAAGTAAAACAATGAAATGGCTAACTTCATTGTGCCACTTGAAATAAGTTGCAAATGGAAAAGATGTGTTTATGCATAGATGGAAATGTGAAGAAGCATATTTAATTGAGAAAAAAACACTTTTTGTTATTATCTATATACTAAAATGGTAGTTTTTCATTTGTTGCAACATTGTGCAGTTCGACCACTTTTTTAAAAACAATAGCATCCTATGGATGGAAATGTGCAGAAATGTGTGTGTGTATATATATATATATATATAGAGTCACATTAGTTATGTTTCCATTCAAAGATGCGAATTCAACTTGCAAAAAGTTACAGTTCTGCACAGTTTATCTTTAACCCTGATTAAACTAATTGAGTTGTTCAGGCTCATTTGAAAAACATGGTAAGTGTGTTGAAGCTGGGTTGGAACTAAACTCTACAGGGCTGCGGCTCTCCAGGAACTGAGTTTGATATGCATCTAGATTCACACCACTCTATGGTCATACACAGAAAGGGAGAAGCAGAGTATCAGGATGCAAAGGTTAATCTAAAGAAGGGTGCCCAAACTCTGTTCTGGAGCGCCGGTGTCCAGCAAAGTTTAGTTTCAGAGTTTGGTTGCCAACCTGCGAATAAGTTTCCAGTATGCTAGCTAGAGCTTAAGTCGCTGTGTCAGGTATATCCAATTGGGGTTAGAGCTACTCTGCAGGACACCTAAAGCTTAATGACAAAAAAGTGGCTCCCACCTCTGCTTCATATCCACCAACAACTGCTTTCTGAGGTTCATCACTAAATAATAAACATTAGTAAATAAGTACATTCAATCGGTACCCCACACAAACACACAATACACCATTTATGACTGGTGTTTGGTGAAATACTACTTGTTGTTATTGATTGTTAAATTAAAACTTTTTCTAATTTATTTATGGCTTGTTTTTCTCATATAATAATATAATAATAACAATACACAGAAAACTTTGGTGCTTTAGTGTCCCAATAGCATTTTGTTGCCCTACGGCAATAAACCAAAATCGGGTTGGGTGGGGCTTTTTTGAGGGGGGAGGGGGAAGGGGATAAAATATTTAAAATAATTCGGTCCCACTTTATATTAAGTGTCCCTAACTACTATGTACTTACATCAAAAAATAAATACAATGTACTTACTGTGTTTATAATGTATTTGAGAACACTTGTGGTGCTTTTGAGTTGGGATAGAGGTTGGGTTATGGACAGGTTTGGTGGTATGGGTAGGTTTAAGGGTGGGTTAAGGTGTAAGGGATGGTCAACAGTTTATTTACAAATGTAATTACAAAAGTTAATTACAGATGTAATTACATACATGTATTTAATCAAGCATAAGTACACAGTAAATACTTGTATTTACACAATAAGTACATTGTAACAAACTATTAATTCCTATGTAAGTACATATTAGTTAAGGCCACTTAATATAAAGTAGGACCAATAATTCTATTAAAAATCTTAACTAAATAGTGAGATTAGTATCGAGAATCACGAGTCAGGTGAATTGTTACAACCCCGTGTATAAGTATTGATAAAATTGTCAGAGCAGCTTATAACAATTTTGTACGTGGATTTTGAGAGGGAATGTATGTGCTTTCTGTGCACATTTCTGTGTTTTTCTTTTTGGTAATCTATTACCCAAACC
This sequence comes from Danio rerio, assembly GCF_052040795.2. Classification (NCBI taxonomy): domain Eukaryota; kingdom Metazoa; phylum Chordata; class Actinopteri; order Cypriniformes; family Danionidae; genus Danio; species Danio rerio. The sequence continues at coordinate 30,890,260 of NC_141023.1, read as the reverse complement.
ATCAAAATACATCTCTTCTGATGCATTGAGTGACTAAAAAAGTGAGAAATGCAACACAAAAGAAAAAAAAGTAACGATGTAAAGCATAAGGTTTATTTTGCATATTTATTTCTTTGAGGAATTCACTAATGGATTACTATCAAAAGTCATATTTCCACCACCCTGTTTATATAAAAAACATTTTACTTCCAAAGCAACTGAAAATACCCCCAGATTTACAGGAAAAACAAAGCAAGATGCATGCCTGAAGAGCACATTAGCATCTAACTGGTTTCATTTAACATATCTAATAGGCACAACACCACCCTGACTCCTCTAAATGTCAATTTTTCTATCAATATTGTCTATATTTGAACTTTTTAAAGATGCCATTCTTGAGCCTTTGAGTCTTTTCTGCACACATTCTCTATAAACAGCCTCTCAGACATCTTTAAAGTGCTGCTCTGCAAGCCTGGCTCTTTGTTAACAGGTATTTTTGCACTACTATGGCCTCTGATAACCGTGCATGCATTAATATGTATGTATTCAAATGATAGCTACAATGCCTTGTGGTAATGTCAGTAGTGAAATGTTTGCGAAGCTGTATAATAGCATTTCCAAGACTGTCACAAATGACCACACAGGAGAAAACGGGCATTGTAGGAGAAAACAGGCATTGTATTATAGTGCACTATTGCTTGTGTATTTGTTTTGGCCCTCAGGACAGAGATAAAGGAATACCTTTCTACAACAGAGATGTGCAGAAAACGAGAGCAGGATAAAATACTGTATGCTTTCATTTGAAGGCATGTGCAGACAGATTAATACTGCTCTAATGCTTTAGATTGCAGGACATGATTTTCATGAAAGAAAACAACATGAAATGTTTAGTGAAACAATGGGGTGATTTTACAGCCTACAAACGTTATATTTACCCTGTTTCTTACCCATTTCAATCCATCCATCCATTTCCATCCATCTATCCATCAAAATCCATCTATCCATCTATCCATTTCCATCTATCCAACCAAATCCATTCATCCATCCAAATCCATCCACCATTCATCCATCCATTTCCAGCAATCCATCCATCCGTCCATCCATTTCCATCCATCCATCCATCCATTTCCATCCATCCATCCATCCATCCATCCATTTCCATCCATTCATCCATCATCCATCCATCCATTCATCCATCTATTCATCCAAATCCATTCATCCAGCCGAATCTATCCATCCACCTATCTGTTTTCTGCCGTCCATCCATCCATCCATCCATTTATCCTAATCCACCCAACTATCCATTTAGATCTATCCATACAAATCCATTTATCCATCCAAATCTATCCAACCATCCATCCATCCATCCATCCATCCACCCACCCATCCATTAATCCATTCATCCATTTCCATCCATCTATCTATCCATCAAATTTCATCTATCCATCTATCCATTTCCATCTATCTATACAAATCCATTCATCCATTCAAATCCATCCATCATCAATCCATCCATTTCCAGCCATCCATCAATCCATCCATTTCCATCCATCCATTCATCATTTCCATCCATCCATCCATCCATCCATCCATCCATCCACCCATCCATCCATCCATCCATCCATCCATCCAAATCCATCCACCCATCTATCCATTTCCATCTATCCATACAAATCCATTCATCCATCCAAGTCCATCCATCCGTTTCTATCCATCCATCCATCCATCCATTCCCATCCATTCATCTATCCATCCAAATCCATCCATCTATCCATTTCCATCTATCCATCCAAATGCATTCATCCCTCCAAACCCATCCATCCATCCATTCATCCATTTTCATTTATCCATCCATCTATCCATCCAAACCTATCCACCCACCTATCGATTTCCATCTATCCATCTAAATCCATCTATTTTCAGCCATTCATCCATCCATTTCCATCCATCCATTTATCCATTTCCTTACATCCATCCATCCATCCATCCATCTATCCATCTATTCATTTCCATCTATCCATCCATTTATCCATTTATCCTTTTCCATCCATCCACCCATTTTTCCATCAAATCCATCCATCCATCTATCCATTTCCATCTATCCATGCAAATTCATCCATCCATCCATCCATCCGTCCATTTTAATCCATCCATCCATCCATCCATCCATTTCCATTCATCCAGTCATTTCCATCCATCCATCCACATCCATCCATTTTTATCCATTCCTCCATCCACTTTCATCTGCTTCCATCCATTCATTCATCCCCTTCCATACACTTCCATTCATCCATGCACTCCCATCTACTTCCATTCACTTCCATCCATCCACTTCCATCCATCCATCCATCCATCCATCCATCCATCCATCCATCCATCCTTTTTAGTTACATTTCTTAAGAAGCATAACTGATTTTTGTTGGACAGTTGTGCAATAAACATTAAAGTTCTAAAGCATCAAATATGCTTTATTGATTTACAATAATACTATATTTTGGTATTCTGTTTATTTTTTGTGTCTATTTCAATCAAGTAAAATATTTATCTTGGAGCATACAAGTTTTTTTTAAATATGTTTTTATTTTTAAAAGTAACACAATAATGACTTTCCATGGCAATTAATTACTTTTAAAATGAAGAAACAGATACTACTCCATTACTATTTGTGAGAAGTAACTAGTATTATAAAGTAAGCTATAAAGCTATAAAGTAACCTGCCCAACATTGGTTACCAGTAATGCATGGAAAGAAAGAAGAAAAGTGGCAAAGAAGGAAAAGAAAAAAGAAAGCAAAACAAATCAGGAGGACCAGAAGAGCAAGAATCACAGCGTGATAATCCAGCAAGCGCTGCGAGTCAGATTTAGCCTGAGAGCATTCTCTCCTCTACACATGTATACATCATCTTGAAGTCTTCTAAGAAACAGCTCCCCTGCCATGAGGCTTCAACGACGTGTCACACTAAGTGAGGCTCTGCTCCGCATCTCATATGCAGGCATTTTGGGGACTGCCCTTTTCAGCACTATGAACACAGTCTTCTTCCAGCCTGGCATCACCTTCTCTTTCTCGCTCGTACTGTTTCGCTCCCGGGCATTTCGCCCATCCGCTTACATATTAATGAGAAGCGAACAGCTATTTTCTTTTAATCATGAGGAGAGCAAGACATCCAATGGGAGTGAACAGGACAGCTCTGGAGATTTCTGGGAGGGTCAGAGGGGGCTGACTTTTTCTACTGCTCGAAGCCAATCAGTGGAAAAATGAGACCATTAACATGCTCCATATTCAGTTTAGGGACGGCCTTTGGCTGCACCCAATAAATTTTTGAGTGAATTATAATATACGCTGTAACTATGATGACATGGAGGGAATTATAGGTTCTAGAGCAGCATAGGCTCACAAGGAATTTAATGATTCTGGTTCTAGTTGTAGCCGTTGTAAGACGAAAAAAGAAATTCCATTGCCAAATAATGAGATTATTTTAATTATTAATAAAAACTGGGCAGTGCTGCATCATTGCAGAGGTTAAGTGGTTTGCAAAATAGATGGGTGGAGGATGCATTAAAAATGGCTTTAATAAATTTATTAGGTGATCACACCTCTCTTAACAACTGGTTTGGTAACACTTAACAGTACATGAATAATGATGTGTTAATATGTAAACTAAGCATTATTATGAACTAATGGTGAGTAATGCGTGCAATAATCATGTAACTTTAACATGAGTCACATGAGTTCATGTGTAAATAATGGCTACAAGAATTACTTGTTAGTACATGATTGTTTGTTAATTAATGTATTAACTACCATATTAGTTTATGCTTAAGTTAACCATCATGGACTCATGATATGTTAATGTATAATTATATCATGACTTTACTTTGAGGTGCACATCATCATTAACCCATTTTTAACTACTCATGAACTCCTCATGCATATTTGTATAATGTGTTTACACTGAATAACAATAGAAAAGTGTTCTGTCATCACCAACACAATCAGTTTAAACACAGGAGTTCATAAGTAGTTAAGGATGAGTTGATGACGTAAACCTCCAAGTGAAGTCATGGCATAATTATACATTAACACCTCATGAATTCATGTTGGTTACATTCAGCTTAAACACAAATGTTAATTATTATATTAATTACCAACATGTACTAGCAAGTAATTAAGTTAGTAGTTATTTACACATGAATTCTTGTGACTCATGTTGTAGTTAAAGTTAGTTCATGATTAGCGGATGCCTAACTCATCATTAATTCACAATAAAGTAATGTTTAATTTACATATTAGTACATCATTATTCATGTACTGTTACTGTAAAATGCTACCATTGGCTTCAAAGACTTCATAGTTGCCAGTTGGCAGCAGTTATTTTTTGTCAGTTCTTATTACACGGCAAAAAAAAATCTAAACTTGAATGTTCTTGACCAACTATTTATGATATACACACTGTAAATTGCCATGTTTTATTTGTGATTTTCAAATGTAGAGTATGAGTCAATGGGTTTAACACTAATAATTAAGAAAACCTTTCACTTCTGCCTGTCACAATAAACTATTATTGACAACAAGTGTGTGACATTTACAAATGAAATAAGGTTATTGTGTTTCAGATGTTGCAAAATGGCCACTAAATATGGAAATAGTCTCACATTGATTTCACATTTAAAAAGTTTTACCTGTATTTCACATGCGCAACACATACAGTACGTCACATGGTTTTTCTGTAGGGGCCAGAACTGGCAATAACTATGATATTTAAAAAGCATTTTTAGCACCAGCACAGAAATAAATGTTTCATTCATACTTGACACCAAAGGGTGCCACTTGCAGAGAAAGTCCGTAAGAAAGACTATAAAACTTACAACTTTCCAAGTAAATCCTTCTGCATAAATGCATCTAGTAAAGCTATAGCTGAATGAAATGTAGGTAGAATGACTTCTGATACATGAGCTTCAAAACTCTATAATGCAACCGTATGGTTTATCTGTGCTCTTACATCCATCTTGGGTACTTTATAAGGGTAATGTATCTTTATAATGCAATGCTTTTACTACTGAATAGAATATCCCTAAATAATGCCTGTCAACAATCTGTAACAAACAGACCATCACTTCACATCAGTGGAGAGATTATTCGACAACTTGGAAATCAATGTTTGCTTGGTTGAATTCATTCATCAAGGTTTCTATAGATACTGTGATTTATTGTTTTGGTGAATTCTTTCAGCAATATAATTATGTGAAAAATCTGATATTGTGACAGCACTTTTATTATTTCATTGTTTGTATACCGACATAATGTGTAATGTGTATTTTTATAATAAAAATTACGCCTATTCGATGACCAAATTTTTTATTCATAAGCTTCATGATTTCAATAAAAACTCATAAGATCCATTCGTTCAAAAATTAATCTTCACTGATAGCTCTTTACGTTTTTATTTTCTGAAAAACATAATGATTACAGACATCTATTCAGGAGTCAGGCTACACTGACAGTGCTGCATGCTTCTGATTTTCTAAAATAATACTACTGTATTTGTCATTGTTAAAGGACAACACACATATTTGCGTACAGTAGTACTCTATCATTTAGTTCATGATGCCCAGTTTTTCCAGATTCACTCACAAAAAAACACTACGCAGTTCATGAACAAAATAGTGATACACTATACAGTCCACAGTTTTGTAAATCTGAAATGCGTTTGGGTATGTTTTGTTGTACAGATCACCTAGACCAGGGGTGTGCTGCAGAGTTTACCTCCAACCCTAATAAAAATATATCTGCCTATAGCTTTTTTAGTGATCTTGAAGACACTGCTTAGCATGCTCTGGTGGCATTAAGAAGAAACATAGAACCGTTATCTGACTAACATCTAGCAGCTAATTGTCTCTGGAAAAATATTCAAAGGTTTTTATTTTCGTAAACAGTGCGGATGTGAATGCGTTTGACTGTTTTGATTGGCTGGAGTAGATGTCTGACATTAGCGCATTCTAATCTTGAATGCTTTTTCCAGCAATAATAATTCTGCGCTTACACAGAGCAGCATTCTGACCAATTACAATGTCACAACTTTTTTTTCCGGGAAATTGCTGGAACGAATTTACCAGTATATTCAAAAGGACCTGTTCACATGTACAAACCTTTTTGGAAAATTGCTGGTAAATGGGGCTATAGACATCATTAAGCTGTTTTGTGTTTTTTATCTGGTGTTGTACAAACAACTATGTATTCAGACAATATTTTTCATAAGATTAAGTGGGGTAATAATCTTGTATGCATTCAAAAATTACACTTGTTTGTTCAAACTACTCATTTAAAATGAACTGAGCTGCAATTCTTCATTTTTGGGGAAGACTTAATTGTTTTATGTGCAATCCACTTAAATTTGTAAAAATAATAATAATAATAAAAAAAAAAAAATCACAATAAGTTAACTTAATACTTTCATGTTGTCCCAAACCAAATCAAATGTGTGAAATCCAGAATTATTTACAGCTTGGATCAGAATTCAGCACAGAACTAAACACCATTCTCAGCTCAACGCCAACATGACGTTCATTCGTCAGCCTTCTAAAATGTTAACCAATAGGTCTGTTCTGCTTGTAACTTGTAATATATAATGATGATGTAGTACACTGAGTCTACTTAGTAAACAAATGCCTTTTTGTACTTTGTAAGTTGTACAATACAGCTGATTCCCAAACATTTCACCTAAGCTAATTAGGCAAAAGAAAAAATCTATGTTATCAGCAGCCTAAGAGCAGAGTCTTGATCTCTTTGCCTGATTCAATATGCTGGTAGCAACTATACATGCTTTAAACAACCACTAACTTTCTTTTATTTAATTGACTATCTTTGGGGTTTTCTTTATTAACAAATTTTTTTTTCGCAGTTCGACCACAGCCACTCTGGTTATGGCTCATGTGAGACACAGACTCATGCATGGGTGGCATGAACCATGGAGGTGTTGCAATGGTAAGCCATTGACTTTAAATGTGACATTTAAAGTGGCTTTCTGTGAGTCAGAATGATGTCAGAAATATCAGTTAGAGATACAGACATGTTATGCCAAATACAGAGGAGCATGGCAGACTTGAGTTTTGTCTTCATTTGCTAAAAACGACAATGAAAAAAAAAAGAGCTGTGCTGAGGAGTAGCTTCAAAGTCTCCAGGCTGGTGCTGCAAGAACTGATTAATCTGCTAAACTCTAAAATTGTATTAATAATTATTTCACACTTCTGTTGGAAACGCTTTGTCTCTGAAATTAGAGTCAATCAAATGATTTGAAATGTGTTTTTTGGAAAATGAGGAATAAATAGGGAATAAATTTCATTCGCTCTTGACGACAGTAAACAAAGGATGTAGGTGAGTCATCAGGGATTTATATTTGATCTCTCATCTCATTTATTAGTAAAGCTGTTTAATCCTAGAGAGAGAGTAAGAACGAGGGAGATAGGGAAAGTGTAAACATTTTATAATTCCTCAGATTTAAAATGAAAAAATGAGGCATTGATAATATTTCTTCAGTTCCGCAATACTACAATAAGTGCATGTGTATGTGTGCAGACTTTTTTTGTTTACAAACGTGAAAACTATTGTAATCTAATATTATTTAAAAATAAAATCTGTTTTTATTTATCTAAATATTATGTTACTGAACATTGAAACATTGAAATCTACTGAAAAAAAACTAAGAAATAATTTCTATTGAAATATTAAGTGTTACAAAGACGTGAAAGACATGTAAGACATGACATGACCATTTTCTGATCATTAAAAATTATTTTTTTTACATCAATTTGATTTCTTTAGTTAATAAACTAGCTATACAATTACAGAGGGCCAGAGCAAAACAATCAATCCTATGTTGCCTTTAAATTGGCGGGGCTTGATTCCCTTTATAGAAAAACAACAACAAAATTTAGGTTAACACTTACCATGTCCCAATACCAACAACAGTTTTGACCACTTAAGTGAGCATGCAAAAGACCGTTCCTGAAAACTCTTAACACACAAATTCCATACTATCTTGAATACTATGTTTGGTCTTTCATCATAGTGAGGAACTTGCATCCCTCAGAATTGTGGAAAAACTTTCAGGGTAAAAATTTAAGCGCAAATATTATTTATTTATTTATTTATTTATTTATTTATTTATTTATTTGTTTATTTGTTTATCTATTTATTTTCGCTATTTATATTCGTTTGTTCATTCGTTCGTTCGTTCGTTCGTTTGTTTGTTTGTTATTTATTTTGCTTTATTGGGTTCATCTTATGTTAGACACAAAATAACACCATAATTACAATATAAATAATTTTTAAACATCTAGATATGCGTAACTTGCCATAAAAATCATGCACTGATACGTCAAACAAGAAATTTTCAAGGAAAACATAATTATACACTAAATAAGTATATAAATAATAAGGTAAAGCCAAAAAACATACATAAGATAACATGATGATGATAATAATAATGATGATGATGATAATTATGATGATGATAATAATAATAATAATTCCCAGAGAGGGGTTGCAGCTGGAAGGGCATCCGCTGCGTAAAAAGGTGTTGGATAAGTTGGTGGTTCAATCCGCTGTGGCGACCCCGGATTAATAAAGGGACTAAGCCAAAAAGAAAATGAATGAATAATAATAATAATAATAATAATAATAATAATAATAATAATAATAATAATAATAATAATAATAATAAAAATAATAATAAAAATAATACTACTAATAATAAACAGAATTAAATAAAAAGTTAAAAAAAATTATATATAGAGAGATAAAAGTTCAGATAAAAAATGTAGAAAATGGCTCCAGACTTTCTGGAACTGTTCTGACTTTTGTTTTATTGTAAACTGAATCTTTTTCATTCAAAGAATATGTATAGTGAAAATGTTTAATGTGCAAAATGTACAAATAAAGGCATTATATCCTTGTACATATGTTTTAGCAACACTGCATTGTTGATGTGTTACATATGTTAATGCAGACAACAAAAGTAATTTATTGACATTTACATTTACATTTTACATTTAGTCATTTAGCAGACGCTTTTATCCAAAGCGACTTACAAATGAGGACAAGGAAGCAATTTACACAACTAGGAGCAACAATGAATGAGTGCTATAGGCAAGTTTCAGGTCTGTAAAGTCCTGAAAGAAGGTAAGTATTAGTAGTATTAGAATTTTTTTTTTTGGGGTACAGTTAGTGTGATATTCAGAGAGGCAATTGCAGATTAGGAAATGAAGTGGAGACTAAATAGTTGAGTTTTTAGTCATTTCTTGAAAGTAGCGAGTGACTCTGCTGTTCTGATGCAATTAGGGAGTTCATTCCACCAACTGGGCAGATTGAGCGTGAGCATTCGCGAAAGTGATTTCTTTCCTCTTTGGGATGGAACCACGAGGCGACGTTCATTCACAGAACGCAAGTTTCTGGAGGGCACATAGATCTGCAGAAGTGAGAGCAGATAAGAAGGAGCAAGGCCAGAAGTCACTTTGTAGGCAAACATCAGAGCTTTGAATTTAATGCGAGCAACAACTGGCAGCCAGTGCAAACGAACTAGCAGCGGAGTGACGTGCTCGTTTAGGTTCATTGAAGACCACTCGTGCTGCTTCGTTCTGGAGCAGTTGAAGAGGCTTGATAGAGTTAGCTGGAAGCCCAGCTAGTTGAGAGTTGCAGTAATCCAGTTTGGAGAGAACAAGAGCTTGAACAAGGAGTTGAGCTGCATGTTCAGATAAGAAGGGTCGGATCTTTCTGATGTTATAGAGTGCGAATCTGCACGATCGATCGATTTATTTTCAAGTAATTTGTTAATCACAGAATATGTTCATTTAACTTCAAGTTGAAACTTCAAGGGTCAAACTTCAGAAATATATTGGCTGTAATTAGTGGTTCTTTTAGTTTTATTTATAAAACTAAACCAGTCTCTTGTCTCTTTTTTGCAACATTCCTCCTAAACCCTAGATGGTTGTGTGGGGAAAAGCCCATTTAGATCAGCAGATTCTGAAATACTCAGGCTACTGTGTACCTTATCTGGCAAAAAAAAATCAATGTTTTAGTACTTGGTACAAACTCAGCTCAGCTTTACATTGGTTTGGTTTGCTATTCCCCTGCAATATAAAACCACTTCTACAGTACTGTAAGTAGATGCTTCATGTAGTTGCATCTCCTCCTCTACCTTTGAGTTCTTGTCTACTGGCCGTGATACAGGAATTTTAAGTCGCGTGCGACAGTTTTTCAATGTAATCCTGCGGTGGCTAATGCTGACTGTATATTTACAGTTTATATCTTGTGGGTTTGGAGTCTCATGTCACAAATTCAATGAGGTATTGATGATGTTCTCTGGCTAAACAGTGATCTGCAGTGTCTACACATCACACTTTATGGGTTCGGCTCACTTGAAACCTCAAACAATGTGGTAGTTAAAGAAGTATCATATACTAAGTACTGTACACCATACAGTGTAAAAAAAGCTATGCATCTAAAAAGACCTAAATAACCTCACGTTCAAAGTCATTTAAATTACTTTTGTTTCCCATTGGGATTCTTCAATTTAACTTACTGTAAGTACATTTTCTTGACCACATCTACATGCCTGAATCCAATGAGTTGCTGTCATACAATTAGCCTATTTAACAAGCAGTTGAACAGGTGTACAAATGTGTTTATATTCTTATATATGAATATATAAGTATAATCGGTATTACTTTATTTTGACGGTCCCTTTAACGCATTTTGTTAAATTAAGGTTACATTGCATCTACATGCCAACTAATTATCAATAGATTATAAGTAAACTGTTAGGTTGGGGTCAGGGTTATGGTAATTGTTGGAATATTTAATCAATTACATGCCTATTCAATAACAAGGGTCAGGAGGGGTTTTCTTCAATGTAAAAAACTTAGTAATTTATTGGATACAAATGAATAATTCGATTCACAAAATTCTGGAATCCTCAATGCAATGCTAAAGTTACTTCCAGGAGGTATGCAACCAATTTCATTTAGAGACTTCAACTTTTATAGGCAGCTGATATTAACAGGTGGAGTTTAGTGGAATTTGTCACTTGTCAATCATTTTCCAGTTCTCTATTGACCACACGCATACATACATCCTCTTTTTCTACTAATTCTCTGCACATCAATAAAAGCGTAAGTTTTAACACATTTCTGCTGACCGGAAGTTTAGCTTCAGAGCTCAAGTTAATTTTAGACAATCATGCATTTGCATTTCTATCAGCTTCATTTACTTATGCAAAATTGCTTCATTGGTATGCAAAGCATATCACACTCAACAGAAGAAATTTAGTTAATGTATTACCTTTAAGCAATACAAATACAAATGTTAAATGAAAAGAAAAAGAGACAAAAATATGTTTAAATATATTCCTTTTTCCCAACATTAGTGTAAGTTGACATGTACTTTCAAAAGCCCCTTTCACACAGTGATACCGGTAAATATCTGGAAATTTGAAAAATGACCTCTAAACAGCTGCGCTTGTATTTGTAAACATTTGACTACATCACTGTGGCGAGGGGGCGTGGCCGAGAGCCGTGGGAACGGGGTGAGGCCACCGCGTGAGTGGATACACGTGCGGTGCGCACCTGCCTCGGATCCCATGGAAGGAGCTCTGGACCATAAAAGGAGGACCGATGGCAGAGGAAGCCGAGAGAGGACCGGGCCCGGGCATGTTATTTTACTTTTGCTTTCAGTTTGACGGCAGTCTTCGCGAGGAGCTGCCGTCCGTTTGTTTTGATTTAAATGGCAGTCTCCGTGAGGAGCTGCCGTCATTATTATTAATAAATCATTTTAAAACTCCGTCGGTTCTCCGCCTCCTTCTTCCCGGCGGCCAAAGGGCCGTAAACTTCATTACAGTGGTGCCGAAGCCCGGGAGAAGGAGGGACGCGTTGTCCAGATGCCCTCGCCGCTGAGAGAGGGGGCGAGTGTTCGGGAGTTAACCCGAGTGGGGGAGAAACCCGTTCGTCTGCCCAGAGTGCCGGGGCGGCCTGAGGCTGGCGAGGAAAGGATCTGCCTGCTGCCGTCTCCCAGCATGGGGAGGAGCAGGGGACGCGGGGCTCACCACCGGAAGGGAAAGAGCTGAAGGGAGCCATCCCACAGAACCCGGGGGAGTCGCCGCGATCCGCCATGATGCCAGAGCCTGCATCCATCCACCGAAGCGGGAGCGGAGCAGGAGACCAGAAATGCCGCCAGCCAGCCAGGAGAACCGCCGCCGGACGCCAGAAGACGGACGGGTGGATAGATTCCTCCACAGGGCTCCCAGCACGTCGTCGCATCTCTCAGCTGGTGGAGGACCGAGTGGCAGCGTGTCTGGAGAACCGAACCCCAATTTTTTTTTTTTTCCTCTCTCCCCTTTCTCGGTCGACTCTGTCTTTCCTCCTTTTTTTTTCCATCTCCTTTTCTCTCGGCCCGTCTCATATAGGTCTCGCGGGTGCTGTGGCGCCAAACCCCCCCCCGGAGTATGCACAGCCACGGGGTGCCCCCGGCCTGTGATGGGAGATGGGGGTATGTGGCGAGGGGGCGTGGCCGAGAGCCGTGGGAACGGGGTGAGGCCACCGCGTGAGTGGATACACGTGCGGTGCGCACCTGCCTCGGATCCCACGGAAGGAGCTCTGGACCATAAAAGGAGGACCGATGGCAGAGGAAGCCGAGAGAGGACCGGGCCCGGGCATGTTATTTTACTTTTGCTTTCAGTTTGACGGCAGTCTCCGCGAGGAGCTGCCGTCCGTTTGTTTTGATTTAAATGGCAGTCTCCGTGAGGAGCTGCCGTCATTATTATTAATAAATCATTTTAAAACTCCGTCGGTTCTCCGCCTCCTTCTTCCCGGCGGCCAAAGGGCCGTAAACTTCATTACAATCACAAACTGTGGATGGATCAGTATTGTGAACAACTTTGATGAAAACATATAGAGAAACACTTTCGCATGTCGAGATGTTCATGATATGTGTGTGTGCCCATGGGCTGTTTCATGGGCACACGCAAAGCTTGAAGGTAAATAAACAACTTATGATACTTATCATAAGTATCTTATCGATAATTAATTACACGGTTGGCATTAAGATGAACATATAAACGTTATCTGACTAATTTCTAGCAGCTAAATGTGTCTGGAAAAATATTCACAGGCTTTTATTCTCATACACCGTGCGGACGTGAATGCATCTGACTGTTCTGATTGGCTACAGCAAACGTCTCACGTCAGCACGTTCTGGACGTGCACGCGCTCTATCCGGCAATCTTCCTTTTGCGTTCACACAGCGCAGCATTCCGGCAAATTACTGGTAATGTTACAACTTCTCTTTTCGGAAAATAGCCAGAACGAATTTACCGGTATTTTCAAAAAGGACCTGTTCACACACACACACCTTTCCGGAAAATTGGCGGTAATTTTATGGAAACGTCTGTGTGTGTGAAAGGGGCTAAAAAAGTTTCTTATAGTGAGCAGCAGATATTAAGCAGACAGTCTCAAAATAAAGTCCTGTATAAATTACTGTATATTCTGCACCAAAAATGTTAATAAAACATCTTGGTTTTATTACATTTCTCATCCATATTTACAGTGACATCTGTACCTTTTGGCACACTAAGCATTTCTGAGTTTTGACTATACAAAGAAAGGTTTGTCGTCTTGCATTGTCAGAGGAGCCAAACACAAGACAAAAGCCTCAGCTGCTTAGTCTATTCATTATCTGAGAAAAGTGCACACTAGAACTATATTTTATGCTAAGAAGTACTCTTAGTAATGCTGAGTTAATATTATTCAGCTTTAAATACAGACAATGCTTGAGAAATTGCCAAAGCCTTCCTTAGAGGGAAACTTGTAAGAAAGCAGGATGCTCCAGTGTTTTAGATCAAATTACACAAAGGTCCAGAGCAGAACTAAATATTTTACTTACTTTAGTTTTTCCACACCTCTGACTGATTGTTTTTTACTTTATTGATGCAGATTTTGTTTACATTATACAGAAGGTAAATCATGTGTCTGATCTCAGATCATTTTTGGCGATATGTGGTTTGGTTCATGCCTCATGATGTCACATTTAAATTCACACCAGTCTCTGTGGGCTTCAGGGCGCGTGGGGTTTGTTACTGTATTTATTATGTGTAATTTATCTGTCTCATACCTGTTCTTGTGTGTGAGAGTGTGTGTATGTGTGAGCGTTTGTCCGTAGAGAAGGCGGGACAGCTCCTCTCTCCCACACAGCAGTTCATTTACATTCAGCTCAGAGATGTGTCATAAATCACCTGAGCTGAGAGTAATGGGGCCTGCACTGGGGAACTCTCTCTGCTCTCTTTCCTGGTTGCTCTCACACAATCGTTTCACCAATCTCCCCCCCACCCCCCTCCATACACACACACACACACAAACACACACACACACACATGGTATAGCCCATGCATCCATGCAAGTGTAATGCAATAAAACATAGCGATCCCTGAAGTAACTGTCATCATTTACTCACCCTTGTGTTTGTCTAAACTGAGTTTCTTTCTTCTGCCCGAATACAAAAGGAACTATTTTAAAGGATGACCAAAAAGAAAATGTCAAGAAAGTAAGACAAAAAATGTTGGACCCCATTGGGAATCAAAGGCTTGATCTATAAATTTTTACAGGTTTGGGGGGAAAACTCAAATGTTCGAGTTAATTATACGTGCAGTGTTTACAAGAGCTCAAAAAAGCCCTAAAATCCATGATATTTAAAATATCTGCTCTTTACCCCCAAAAAAGTCCTTTTTTAGAACTATAAAAAGGCACAGATTATTACACACAGCGGGGTTCACAAGCCGCACAAGATTGTGTTAGAAAGAATACCCTACAGGACTGTACCAGAATTAACCTCTCCCCAAACACACACACTCACTCACCTTACCCACGGGCCCCTGTAACACTTTCACACAGTCTATCCTTGCTGTATAATCTTCACAACAAAAACAAGCAAGTGTATTCATTGCTTGTGAAAATGTAGGTTTATTAAATGTCTTTTTGTTTTACTTTTTTTTTTGTCATACTTGATTAATAAAGTGAAAATACTTTTATATGTCATCAGAAATGGGCAGTATTTATGATAGATGTATTTCAAATACTTATTTTAAAAACAAAATAGTATTTTGTCATTTGTATTTAATAGGGTTGCTGAAAATGGGTTAATAATTTGTATAAAAAATACTTTAGTATCTTATATTTTTGTAGTTTCAAATACTTTGCAAAATGTCTACGCTACATGATGACATCTTTAAAAAAGGAGGCCTCTGATTGATGTTTTCTCAGTTATTTGCCTAAGCTTGACATCAGAACAGAAAAAAAAGTTAAATGTATTTTAAAAATTTTATTTTAAAATACATTTCACTGAATTTTTGCCCAACCCTGTGCTATAGTATTAAATACTGTTTCCAAAGTGGGTATTGTACAAAAGTTGAAAGCTAAGATAACAGGATAACAGAAAAGCATGGCTTGAATTAGCTTAACCAGCTCAACCTAGACTAGTCCATTGCGCATTTGCTGATTCAGAATGAGAACAAACTGCTATGTCAAGCCCAGTGTAGAAAGCTCAGGTTACACGTTAAAAACACTCTTTTTGCCCACCTTTCACCCATTCCTTTCCTGCAGAGACTTAATGGAAACTTATAAGGAGCTGAAACCTATTGACACAATGACAGTTGTTCACTTACATATTGAACATATATGGATATTCATGTTACTCAGGAAATGTATTGAGAAAATTTATTGTAAACATTTAATCATGCAATATTGTGCATATATTTTAGATTAAACCATCATCTATATACTCTATAATCACTTTAATTTCATTTACTTTATTTTTAAAAAATATTATCTATAATATAATTTTCTAATCTATATATATTCTTCTTGGCCACATCTGCATGCAGTTTATTGCACTTCAATGTAGACTTTCACATGAGTTAACAGTAAACATAACCTCTCTCTCTCTCTCTCTTGCACAATTCTTATAAGATCTTGTGGTCCAACATTATATCTTGCCAGCACTGGTGACTTCCACATTATTCTTGGACGTCCTCTTTTTGTGTTGCGTTCTAACCTTCCATGAAATGCAATGATGGCAATCCTGTTTTTTTAAGGATGGCCATATTACTTCTTCAGTTTAGTCCCTAATTTTTCATTTTTCCCTATTATTTTTTTTTTTTTTGGAATGTACCACCAGCTATTCCAGCATACCTGCATGTTTTATGCAGCGGATCCAGCCTTATCACATTATTGGGAAACACCCATACACATATTCACACACTTACACACCACAACTACTTTAGTTCAACCAATTCACCTATAGCGCATGTATTTGGACTGTGGGGGAAACCGAAGCACCCTGAGGAAACCCACGCCAACACGGGGAGAACATGCAAACTCCACACAGAAATGCCGACTTGCCCAGCCGGGACTCAAACCAGAGGTTAGAGAGGTGTGATTCAATGATTGGTTCGAGTTCCAACACCAGGGGCCTCATGTACGAAGACTTGCGTGGAAATCTTACTAAAACATTGCGTACGCACAAAGCTGTAAATGTGCGTACGCAGAAAAAAATTCAGATGTATGAAACACTGCGTACGCCGAGTCTCACGCATATTCTTTTGTACATCCGAATGAACGTGAAACTGAGCGCAACATGCACGAGCACAAAACCCCTCCCTGCCTCCTCCCTCGTATGAATATGCTAATGACTATGCTAATGGCAAAACCCAACGAAAAAGCAATGGCAAAAGCAAGCAAAAAGAGAAACTTTGAACAGAATGTAAATTGGAGGTGCTCCTTTCGGAGGTAGATCGGAGAAAAGCGGTGTTATTTGCAAGTTTGCTTTTCGGAATTAACAACAAAAGAAAAAAAATAGAGTGGGAGAGTTTAGCTGATGCGGTTGACACAGTTGGGTCTGAACATCGCACTGAGTGCATTTAAAAAAAAATAGTCTGGTTTATATCTGTAAACTGTTGCAGCATTCTGAACAGTCTCAGTGGCGCGCTCGTAAGACGCATGTGATCATGTTTTGACACGTTCGAGCATGAACTCGGCTCGAATCCAGCGTCTGATGAACTCTATCTTCTTTTTTTCCCCCCGCTACATATCATATTTTGCCTACTATTTATCACGAGAAAGACTAGTAGGAATCATTAATAAGTTTGTGCATCATATTTTATTTGCACATTTATTGAATGGAAATGTTTCTGATTCACGCATGCAAATTCATCTTCAGATAGTGTCTTTATAGCAATGTGCGTGCAGTAGATAGCTCAGATTACATTGGGAAAACAGGCGACCGCTGCAAATTGTGCTTTAATGTTTAGCTGCTCAACTGTATGGTATGGAAATCTTACATACCTACTAGATGAACCCGTCTCATACAGCTGCCATTGCAAGGCTCAGACACTTTGTAGAGAAGAATTTAACACAACTGCCTCTAGGAGTCGCCAATGGAAATAAAACAGACACGCACAAAAAATGTGCGTACGCCTGCCAAAAAGCTGCCGTAAACCTGCGCACATTCCCACGTTCAGTTCATTGTTAGTAAATCCAAACGTGAGCGATTCTGAGCGTGAAACCTGGCGTACGCAATGTTTTTGTGCGTACGCAGCGTTGATACATGAGGCCCCAGGACAGCTTGAAAATCCCAGCTTAATCCTATATTTTGCTTTTGTGCAATACCTCTCTGGTTTAAGTTTCCAATGTCTTTCAAATGAAATTTCAACTATCATTTACACACACTAATAAAAGCCCAGCAAGCATTTTTTGTTTTTGAAAGATGTTTAATTGACATCTAAACATAGTCATCTTGGCTAAAACGAGGCAAAATTTGGGCTGTCAGTGAAAGTCTATTAGACGTCTATCAAACACACAATTGTTTGCTGGGCACATGCATGAACTTTTATGATTTGAAAGAGTTAAAAATGCAGTCTCTGCACCCATGACACCAAAATGTTAATAAAATCAACAGAAACAAATCTTTCCAGAAATAACCAATTCATTAACAGGGCTGAATGTTACAGAGATGCAGATTTAGACTAATCTGAGCCATCAGTCTAAGCAAGCACGATCACCACATGTAGAGCTATAGCTACATTTCATGCTAGATTAATTTTATGTTAGATAATAACAGATCTAATAGTTTTTTCTCAGACGAACATGGGTTTCGTGCATTTATTGCTTTAAATGATGTAATGAGAAATCAATTGGACTCCATTTGCGGGAAATGCCTCCAGCAGTGAAAATGAATCAGTTTATCATTGAAACTAGCCATCTGCTTTTGTTGGTGTCTTAGTGCAGTGTCTGTGTTAGACAGTTAAAAGCCCCACAGCTGTTGCCAGTGCAGTTCCCAGGCCAGAGCACTGTGGGCCGCTAATCTACAGGGATGAGCTGGCCTAGTGGCCCAGTGTACTTCACCATCTCCTATGCAGATCTCGCTTCTCTGCCAGATCCTGGTGTATAATCACCGAAAGATTGCGGTCTCTCCAACACACATACACAAGCTGGCCAACAAGCCTGGAGATCCTGCTCACAGTTTCAATCATGAGCAAGCTTTGCCTGTCACTTCCTTTAAATTGAGGAGCAGAGATGTATGGAGTGCACATACAGCGTATGTTATTGCAGGTCCTTTTACCAGAGTTTCTCTGAATGTTGCATCACAGATTTGTTGCTAGAACATCTGTAAAAAAAATCTGCTTACACAATAATGGATTCTATGAAATGTTCACTGTTCCAGCCTTTGTAATCACTTTGTGAATGTTACCAGAATTGACCAGAATATGGAGACAAGGTACTTATCAGCATTTGTTCTAAAACAAGCAATTGTAACAATATAAACATTTCCCTATTTGTTGAAAATCCAATTCAATTCAAGTTTATTTGTATAGCACATTTCACAATAATTATAGTTTCAAAGCAGCTCTAAAAAAATGAGTTGTATGTCTAAATTTGTTTTGTAAAATAGTAATAATGCAGTTCAACTGAATTTTTTTGTACTATTTACAAATTGTGCCTTCAAAGTAAGTGAAAATGCTTACTTATGCACTATACTACACCATTTTGTAGTATAAATAGTGTAAGTATTTCATTCACACTCTAAAAAATAGAAAAAAACTCTAAAAATAAAAACTGCACTTTAAATATCGGAATGATGCACTTATTCAACCGTAAAGAATGCCTCCCAATGTTGAATGCTGTTATACTCATAGCATGTGTTATTTGGTAGTTTGGTCATTTATTTCACTCATTTGGCAACCGTAAAACGTCATTAAATTTCTGCTTAGTAAAAAAATAGTAGTGTTCTATTTGGTATACACTACATACATATACTATGCTGTTGAATGTGTAAGTGCGTAGTGTATAGTGTGCCATTTTGGATGCAGCAATAACTACTGTAATAACTGGGTGATTGAATTATCATTTTATGAATGAGTCTTTTTTTTTAAATTTGCTTCTCTTATATTGAGTTTTTGGCAGGCTTGGCAGCCCATTTAATTCGTATGACAAAAATATTGTTACAACAACCATAGCCTGATTTATCTACAAATGTTTGTCATTTTTAAATTGCCATGAGGCTTTTTCAATTTTGAAAAGGCATCTGGAAGGGCATCCGCTGTGTGAAACGTATGCTGGATAAGTTGGTGGTTCATTTCGCTGTGGTGACCTTTGATGAATAAAAGGACCAAGCCAAAGGAAAATTAATGAATGAAGATTTATTAACAACAAAGCATAACAGGACAATACAAACCAATCTTTAAACATCAAAAGTTTTGTATATGATCTTTTTTGATAGTCTCTTTATTTTTTACTTTTTATATTTTCGCATTATTGAAAACGTTGATATCCATTATGTTATAGTCGGCCAAATTTGCAGTCTGCCATCTTCATTTTCTCTAAAGTGTTGGTCCAAATTGGAACAAATTTGACAGATTATCAAATTTGTAAAAATTGTCAAATCTCAGCAAAGAAAACCCCCATGTAATTCAAGTTGGTAGATGAAATGATTTTCATTTATCATATTATCAAATGTTATGTGTCTGAGGCAAAGCTTTCTGCAAAGCTTTTACATGTTGGCACCACATTTTTATGTGTCATTATCACCTCACTCTAACCCTGCTAGATCAATCTGGTAACAAATACAAAAAGCATTAAACCATATGACTAATGATTGTATTAATTTAGACAGAAATCATTTTACAGTGTCTTCAATTACTCGTTGCAGTTGGTCTGATATGCCTCTGCATCTGCCTCTGTTGTGCTTGGCTCTTTAATTGCTGCTAGCAGCTATTATTCCACTGTTGATTCAATTGGAACAAGTTTTGATGTTGAAACAGAAATAATGTAATTGGCAGGATGTCTGTAAAATGCACATTATTCAATAAAATCTGCTTGTTTACCGTATCTGTTGTATAAAATCAATAATACACTCATAGTCGAGAGACAGAAATGTAATTTCTGCATAATTAGCCTGTGATCAAACTCAATTTATTAGTCCAGCTCTGTCAACTAAAACATAGAATTGCACAAATGCATCACAGCAACTTGAAGCATTGAGTGGGCGAATAAGAGTCCATTAATGCAAGTGTGTTAGTCATAGACCTGATTCTATCTGAGCTTAGAGTGAATCGCTGGAGAAAAAGACATAGAATTGGAAACCCTATAGTGTGTTTTAAACATGACAAGGAAAATAAGAGACAACCTTTAACATGACTCTTGTTATCTGAGAAATCATTTATGCTTGGTTTACTATCTCTGCCAGACAGTGACAACATTGCTGGTTGTAAAGGTTATAGATCTTAGCAGAAACAAGATCGCCCCCTGCCCTGCCTCTCTCTCACTCTCCCTGTATCTCACATCATAAAAGAAGGAGAATGTATCTCTGACCTACAGCTGTGGACGGAGACTATATCTATATATCGTCCTCGCTTTTAAAGGCCCTTGTCGCTCCATCTTCTGATCTCTCGCTTTACTCCACTCTACTCTCTCAATCGATTATTTCTCTCAACTGCACTCTCAGTCTTTTTATTTTAATAAAATCTGTCTATTAAATTTTATGTTGCATCAATGTGAGATTATACAGTGTTAAAGGTACACTGAATAAAACTGAATTTTTGGGGAAAATGGGTTCATTTTACAACTCCTCTTAAGTTAACAGTAGAACTACAGAGGTGGTAATCTTGACTGTTTTTAGTTTTTGAAATTTCATTAATATGTTGAAATTAAACAGATATATCTGTAATACCCAGTTTTTTTCCTAAATATATTTATCTTTATCTTTAATATTTTCTTAAAATTATAATGCACAAAAGACCTATGCATATTTCTACCTTTAAATACAATAGCGATTAAAATGTCTGCATGCATTTCAGTGTCTGCTACTTTTCCCTGTGACTATGAATATGTGTGCCTCTGTTGCCTAGCAACTTCCTACTAACAAAAACATGAGGGGAAAAACCTCAGATATGTCTTTCAAAAAAGCATATTTAGAACGACAAAAAAGCCTTCTCCTCTAATGTGAAAGCAAAAATGAAAGTGGCATGCGGACATTCACGGGTGGTCTAGAATAGCCTAACTATAAATTTACGGACCAATCACAAAGCACGCACATTTACAATCAAAAAATGTGAGGTGCACCATACTGCCTTTTTAGTTGACAAGAAAAATAGAAGTGTGGTGAGCTTTTTATGTCACTAGACAACCACTGAATCAGCTGTGTATTGTGCGCAAGTTTTGCTGCTGTTATTGGTATAATTGTAATATTTAATAATATTGTGAGATTCAAGATTTATAATGTCATACAGCTTTGGATAACTTGAAACAGCGACCACTAGTCTCTCCTCCATTGTTAAAAGTCTCTGGAGTCTTCTTAATAACACAAACACTGCAGGCAGCTCAACGAAATCGTTCTGCTTTTATTTGATTGGAGAATGAAAAAGACGCGGTTGACGTAACGTGTTTTTTCCGCTCAGAGTTAAATTTTTTGTGCAAGGCGCAGCAGCTGGTTAAAACGTGAGCCGCACACGGGGCATAAGCAGCACGCAAAACACTTGCATGCAAAACTTCTCAACGCAAAAAGCGCATTGCTGTGATTGGTGTGATCGGCCTTTATAGGATGTATTGCCAAAAATACTATGTTTTTATGGTGATGGCTTAATTAAATATGACAACAGACATTTAAATCATAATTTTAATATCTCAGAAGCTTTGAATGTAAATATGGCGTGACAATGTTACATCTTAAGGCTGATTTATACTTATGCTACGGCGTTGATGCATAGCCCTTCCCCGTGGCCGTCTGCGTCACTGACGTGCACCTCTAAAAAAATTTAACTACACGTCGCAACAACACGTAGCGCAAGCTCTGTGAGCTCTGGCTCTGACGAGTCTGAGCGGGACCGAGAGCCGCGCGAATGGCGCAAACCCAATGGAGCAATTGTTTACAAGTGTGGAGTCCCGTGAAGGAGCTCCGGATGGAAAGTTTTGTTTTGTGTTTACCTCATATTTAAAGCTGTTGCACGTCCGCCGGTTCCTGCCTCGCAATGAGCGAGTTTGAGTCTCTTGTACATTCTGGAAGTGTTCAGAAAAAAAAGCAAAACAGCAGTGAAGAAACTCGACACAGAGGAGCATATTAACACCTCACTGCCCACTAGCGTTTCGGAAGTGTAATGCAGACCAACAGAGACAGCGCGCAGAAGTATAAATGCACAGCTACGAGCATTGCATGTGCCGTGGGTTACGCCGGTCACTTGACGCAGAAGTATAAATCAGGCTTTACAGTATATGAGAATGGTCAAAATGGCTGCTATAGTGATTCTATTAGCTATAGAATTCTGGTAGTTCTAGTGTTAAACAGTTGAGTGATACCATTTTTGAATCCATCGAGCCAATCTCCATGTCTGGCTGAAGAACCATTTGCTTAGCTTAGCATAGATCACTGAATCAGATTAGACCATTAGCATTCTTAATTTTCACAACAGTTTTCATTATTTTGACTTTTTTGTAGTAACACCATCAACTAAGACATAACGAAAATGAAAAGTCGAAATGGCTAGGAGCTATACTCTCCTTCCTACGTAATAATCAAGGGACTTTGCTGCTGTACCATGGCTGCAGCAGGCACAATAAAATAATGCTGAGACTTGAAATATTCCCCTGCTAGGTAACTAGGTAACAGTGCTGCGTAATATCATTGCACCTGCTACAGCCAGTTTTTTTCTATTAATTGCCCAAAGATTCATGTCATAACGGATTAATCAATCAGTTCATTATTCACGCTTACATTGCAAGCATGCAAAGATGTTCTAATCATTGTACGACATCTCATTAAGTGGTGTAAGCGTGGAGCTATAAAGTTTTGCAGAAGATTTAAGAATTCAAAAGAGTTGAAAGGTATAATCACAAGCTCATTACAATACTTTTAATTAATGAAATATTAGCAAAGACTGAAGAAAAGGCTGACCAATATCAGTGATTTTTTTAAAACATGGAAATGTGAAAATATAAGATTTCAGCTCCCCCCAAAATAAAATTTTCACATGAATATGACATGAATGTGCTAATGTGTGTGTGTGTCCTCTCCTCCACACGCTAATCGTTGCTCCTTTGAGTAAGAGTGCAGCATTTCCACTCTGATTATTCCCTGATGAGTGTGTAATGCTGGAGAATGGAGGGGCGGCTCTGTGTTAACCCAGTAATAAAATCCCCCTCTTTAAAGAGGACTCACAGAAGCACAATTACGCCTCTGACATCTCTTACTTGCATGATTTATGAAAGGAATATTAGTCTGCACCTCTGCTCCTGCCTCCCTCTGTCACACACTTCCTCATAGTGCAGAAAGAGTGAGAAAAAACCCACTGACTGAAGGGGAGAAACAGAGTTTGACCTGAAACAGTGGAGAGGAGGAAGAGATGGAGGGAATAAGAGAGAGAGAGAGAGAGATTGAGAGAGACGAAGGGAAAGTATGTAAAGAGGAGAAAGTGAAAGGCTCCTGATGAGTTTCTTGGTCGGTATCTCCCTGCTGGCAGTCTGGTCACCTGCCATGTGTGAACAAGCTTTCAGCTTAGATAATCATCACCTCATCCACCTCTAATTGGCCATATGTGTCATCAGTGGACCACTTCTATAGTGTGGGTGGACCTGCTTAGATATACTTGGGGGACAAATTTGTCCTTAGAAGAAACTAAATATACATAACCTCCATTCAGGGTCATTTGAGGCCATCCTAGTTAAAAACATCAAAATAAAACAAAGCAAAATAATAAATGAGCTAAAATAAATGTTTAATTAAAAGGAAAATATTATAATCATAAAAAAATTTAGTAAATAAAAAGGTTGAGTCCAAGGGTTAGTTAACAGAAAAATGACAATTGACTTTTTTCTCAATTTTCCAGATTTTTCAACTGATATATATATATATATATATATATATATATATATATATATATATATATATATATATATATATATATATATATATATATCAGATCTACTAAATAGACAGTCGCTTAATATATATGTTGTATAAAAATATATATGTTGTATAAAAATAAAAGATAAAATATAATATAAGATTTATACAAGATTAAACTTGATATGTTAAGCCAGCTTCTTGTAATATAATTTGATGGTTCAAAGGTTAGTTAAATTTAAGTAAAAAATTTAAGGCAGCAACATTTTAAAATGTTCCTGTTTGCTTAATGTCTGCTAAAACTTCATACACTTATACTGACAATTTATTTTAGAAAGAAAGAAAGAAAGAAAAATAGAAAGAAAGAAAGAAAGAAAGAAAGAAAGAAAGAAAGAAAGAAAGAAAGAAAGAAAGAAAGAAAGAAAGAAAAATAGAAAGAAAGAAAGAAAGAAAGAAAGAAAGAAAGAAAGAAAGAAAGAAAGAAAGAAAGAAAGAAAGAAAGAAAGAAAGAGTTACAACAAGGTCAAAGATTTGGAAAAATTGTTAGAGCACACTAAGAGAATAAAACTATTATGAAAGTTGATTATTGTTACCGTAACTGCGTTTGTACTGGAGTATAAACAGTGTGAGGGTAAATCTGCTTATGTAAACAGCACAGTGAAGTGAAATCAGTCTATTCCTGATGGCGGAGACTGACAGCTGGACCTGAGGCTGGTTAGCTGTGATGTGCTGATCAGCAGGGCCTGACCTGTTCTGTCTCAGCCTTTAGTCAGAGCATGGTGATGTTTGCCCCCAGGGTCCTTCGCTGTCATCAACATTATCATCATCACCTCTGACACTGTTGTTTGCTACACATTAGCAAGTACGGTGAATTTTACAAAAACACTATTTCTTTCCTATGTTGATGTCTTTTTCTGACTTTGACAAGATTCTCAATAAATGTAAACATGTTGTTGTACATGTGATCTAAACATCTGAACTGCGATTGGACAGAAAGCAGAATGTAAATACTGTATGATTCAGTAAAAGCCTGTTTAATGCAAGTCACCTACAATGTACGATGAAAAAATCAAACAGATTATGTACAATGTCTATAGTGGGATATTGATTTTATGCAAAAAAACAGAATATATATAGAAGTTACACATGATAAAATATATATTTTATATTACATTATATTAATATATAAACTATTGTGCTTCATATTACATGCAGTTATTTCTGCTTTTCTGTGTTGTGTCTTTCCTGATTTTTGAACGAGTCTGTTTTTATATATTTTGAGTCAGTTATTTAATTAATAATTTAATTAACCATTTTTTTAAAATCTTTTTCTACCTTTTTAAAATACATAATCCATTTTGAATGAATCGTTTGGATGAATGATTCATTGAATCACTCATTAACACAGAGACTTGCTGCCAGCTGCTGGTGGGATATTTTATTTTAGATTTATTTATCCATGACATGCCTAAATTAGCTTACCTACACACACAAAAAACATATCACAAAATACTGTATAATTATTGCGACCAAAAAAGTAAAATAGTAAATGTAAGGAGGTAGAGTATAGTACAACTGCATGGTCTGTTCCATAAAATATATCCCATTTCACTCAATTTAAATTATAAAATAATTTGTTATATAATTTTAAAACTTATATTTTATACACTGCAGAATACACATTCATCATAATGTATGTATAAAGCCAACACTGTAGAAAGTGATTAGTTGTCTTTACTTAAAGCAAATCTGTTTAACTGCTTTTAAAACACTTGGTTGACTTTACTTTAAAATAGAGTGAGTTAGAACTATTGAACTAATGCAATATATCATGAGCATACAGGTTAGCTTGATGAAGAAATGACAGCCTAATCATGAAAACATCTTCTTTTTTGTGCTGTCATTTATTTTGAATATAAAACAGTACATGAAATTAGTAGTAAATGCACATTAATGTTTGTTTTTGTGATAAAATTTGTGAATTCTGAAGAAGACCCTACATGACCTCTATATAAAATTTTGTATAGTGTAACTGTGGTCACAATTTATTTTGATGGCCAATTTGTTGAAATTAAAGGGGTGGTTCAGAATGTAATTTTAAGGCTTGGTTGTGTTGATAAGATGCAAAGCAATGTTCGCTCATGGTTCACTTGAATGAAATTGTTTCATTTTTTCATATATCTCACTTTGATTAAATGGGATGCGGCTCCTTTTAGTGTTTCTTTGCCATTTAGTGTGTGTTGTGTGTATACTATGAAGTATCTGTAACGTGCGCGGGAGAGATATTTATTGTTCTTTTTCTCTCATGCTCGGATTAAGTTATTTTCTGTGGTGACAGAATAAAGCACAAGATGTGAAATTAGACCTGTGTGAGCCTGGATTGATTTGTTTTTGATGTTACACTCGAGTTGGGAGAGCATTGCTGTATTTTTTTTTTTTTCAATGAGTTACAGGACGTCTTTCACACATATCCGGAATATGCCTGTGTAAGTAACATGAATAGTTCACATATCTTTTGCGACTTTATTGTCCGAGTTGTAAAACGCATGGGAAAGCTGCCTATAGAGAGAAACTCTGCCGTCTCACACAGAGAGACGCAGGTGCTGGTCAAGAATGTGTGTGTGTGTGTGTTTACAGCCGTTTGACTGATAAATATGGATTTGTAGCTAAATCGTTAGCGGTGAACATAATTTCCCGCTGTTTACATCTTTGTTACAACATACTGTTAACACTGTACATGTCATGATCAATTTTAACAAATAAAAACACTTACAGGTCATGGCTCACAGAGTTCACAGCGTCTCCTTGCTTCATCTTTGAGGAGATTTTAGCCGAATCCAACACTGAACTGGGAGAGATTCTGGAAGCTGCGTTCTCTGGAACATAATTAATATTAAACTGTAAGCACTTCTATGTTTGGGTTGTGTCATTTGGAAGCCCAACAACAGAAACAGAGAAGCTCTGTGAAAACAGCAGGATGGCATTTCTCCCTCTGCAGTATAGTTACAGCGCCTCTGGCCATTGCCTTTACCTGCGCAGTGTGGGATACGCAATAACGAACTTTTGTGATCTCACAGGGGGCGGAAGTATTTTTTGTAGTCCCCAAAATTCGTTCATTGTAGGCTTTGCTAAGCTAACTCTGTAAAAATCCAGGTCTCCCTTTGCATTGAACTTTTAGCATTTTACATTCAGAGATGCTGTTTATGTTCACAAAGCTACATTACACATCAACTAAAGTTTAAAATATGATATCGTAGTGGACCACCCCTTTAAAGTACAATGCAACTAATTCTAGTAGACTATTAGTGTTGGGGTTAGAGCTAGTGTAAGTTGACATGTACTTGCAAAGCTTTTATAGTCAGTTAAATTTCTGTTGAAGAAGCATTTACAAATATTAAGCAGACAGTCTACTAATACTCAAATTTACCAGCAATATAAGGTGTTTTGTTGAAAAATGAAATAACATAAAACAATTGGGTGAGAGTGATTTAAAAACAATTTTAAGTTTGTGTTAAAGAGATGAATTTTCCAGAAATCGAACCCTCTTTCTGACTTAATGTTCATGTAGTTTTTCAATCTTGTGTGAAGTTTGTTTACTTTTTCTAAAATTATTTTTATATTTTCATGAACGCTGTTTTGTACATTCAGGGTAGAGTCACAGAGTTTGTGATAAAGATAAGGTCCTTCTTTATGCAAAATAAATTGAATTTAGCGGTTGTATTTTAGAGGTTTTGTGCAGACAGGTCATTTTTTGACCTGAATGGCGAAGTAAATTCTGTTATCAATCACCCATATCCACCTGTTCCAAGCCCGCTTCATTTTGTTTACTTCATTAACAAAAAAAAAAAGAAGAAGATATTTTAAAGAATATTGGCTAATTGTAGCTGTTGTTGACTTCCATACTATGAAAGTCAGTGGCTATTGGTGTCCAACATTCATCATAATATCATCTTTTTTGTTCAACCGAAAAAGAAACTAATAAAGATTATGAACCACTTACAATCATGGTGACTATATATATATGTGGATATATATGTGTGGATTCAATCCATGTATTGGTATTTCGTTCAGAAAGCCAATCGTCTGAAAGAGTATGCAAACGGGCCAATGAAATGCCAAATGAATTGGCAGAGTCAGCTTGCGCAACAGATGCTTGTTGCAATCAATTTAGCATAAAAGCACAGCAAAAGCAAGATGATGCAACCTTTTCGCTTCAGAGACTTCTACAGTCTTCTGAGAGAGTCGATGAGGGTTCCTCCTGCTAATATCCACTGATTTCGATCGAACAAGAGCGGTCTCCCGGTCCAGAGTGTCTACATGCGGTGGCACAAATGAACATGTTAGCTGTGCTTTCCCGGGCTGCTTCAGCCGTGAGGTTGGAAATGGTTTATCCCTCAGCTCCGCGGCCGGACTGACTAGATGGGTGCTACGTCAAGGACAAGAGGGCCAAGCCTTCAAAGTCTCTCGTCCCCTTCTTCCCGGAGCAGAGTAGGCTCGCCCAGTCCTGTAGGGCACCTTTTTCTGCCCATGCTGCTTGTCCCTCCGCCCTCACCACTCTTGATGGTGGAGCAGCCAAGGGGTATGAGGCGTTTCCTCAGGTCGAGCGCGCCATTGCAGTCAATCTTGGTCCGCGTGACGCCTCTTCTTGGCGGGGTCCACCTCGTCTCCCATCCAAAGCCTATAGGTTATCAGCCTTCCTTGGAGCCAGAGCTTACAAGGCTGCGGGCAGGCTGCTTCGGCCTTGCACACTATGGCCACCTACCAGCACTACCAAGCGCAGGCGCTGGCCCAGCTGCACGAGGGTGGGTCCGACCCAAGCTTGCTTCGCGAACTTTGCACCGCAACCAACTATGCTCTTCAGACCACTAAGTCCTCTGCGTGTGCGTTGGGGAGGACGATGTCCACAGTAGTGGTGCAGGAGCGCCACCTCTGGCTAAACCTGGCTGATATGCGCAAAGTCGACAAAGTCCGCTTTCTTGACTCCCCCATGTCCCAGGCTGGCCTATTCGGCGACACCATGGGTGAGTTCACCCAGGACTTTAAGGCGGTGAGAAAGCAGTCTGATGCGATGGGTAATGTAATCTATCGACGGGACCGTTTGAAGTTTCCCATCTGAAGGGGAACGCTCTGGTTACTAAAGTAACCCTAGTTCCCAGAGAAGGGGAACGGAAACGCTATATTGCATCACGATAATGATTGTTCCTAGCTGTTGATATCAGTCTCTTTAGCTTAAAAAGGTTGCCTCTTCTTGCTTTCGCTGTGCTTTTATGCTAAATTAATTGCAACAAGTATCAGGTGCGCAAGCTGATGCTGCCAATTCATTTGGCATTTCATTGGCCTATTTAAATACTCTTTCAGACGATTGGCTTTCTTAACGAAATTCCCATACGTGGATTGGATAGCATTTCCGTTCCCCTCCTCGGGGAATGAGGGTTACTTTAGTAACCAGACTGTTACTAATCGCAGTAAAATTACAGACAACAAGTGTGTAATGCATGCAACAGATTTTTTTTCCATTGGAAAAATATTTTTTCCAGATTTTTTTTATCTCATTATGCTACAGTGATTTACCAGACATTGTTAAAATGTAACCTCATGTCCAAAGGATAATAGATAATGCAGTCCTTAAACCAAAGATGTGTTTTATGATGCATATCAATAAATAAGTTCATTTGGAGTATGTACTCATTTGGATTGCAGCCTTCTCTGTTGGCTCATCGACAGGGAAAGCAGAAGAAAAGGTCAGTTATCTGGATCAGAAAAGCACTGAAAGGCAAATGTCATAACATTTAGGGCTACGTGTGAGTGTTCTTTATGCTCAAACACATTTGTGACTCTTACAGTACTCTCTGGTTTTGTGTATTTGTATTTTGGGCTGCATAACAGTCACTGTCAGCGTTCAACTAACAATTACTGCAAAGAGCATCAGCGTTATTATTAATATCTATCCATACCAATTAATGTCTAAAATTCTGTGCTGTTTTGTAGTCCTGCTCCATCCACTGTGTGATTGAATCAATCTGGCCTGTTCAGTATGAGTATCCAGACTGCAGCTGATAATAGCACATGTAATCCCTCTAATGACAGACTGCTTAATAGAGCTCTCATTGAGGGATCGGACACACTGAGTTAACCAGATTACACACTATTTACCACCAGGGAGAAAGGATGTGTTGATATTTCTGCTTGGCTTTTGGAAGAACTTGACTTTTATTTGATACTTTTCAAACCCTGGGCATAAAATGAAAGCTATAAGAAGTATACTGCATAAATTCAGTGAGATGCCACTAAAGCTCCTCTTAGGTGCATTAGAATGTGCAGATTATTTTAATGTGCTAATGTATGTTCAATGAAAACATGAAGACCAGACATTTTGAGGAGCTTCACCCCTTTAAAAATTGCCAATTATTTGCATTCACAGCACATCACAGCATCAATATGGCTCATTGCAATCTAAAGTAACTATAACTGACTGTACTTTTGTATGCTTTTATTTATTTTTACAGTTCCTATTGTAATCTGGAGTTATATATTCAATCAAACTGGTATAAATTAAAATGCAAAGTAATAGCAAGTATGAACAAATACATTTTCCTTATCAAGAATCACTGAATCATTGGAAGATTCCATACAATAGTTATAGAGTACAAAGATGGTTCCCTCGCATTACTATGAATGGAGCAAACTGCATTGCTTAGTATGACCTTAATATTGAAGGAAGTCCCATCTTCCAATCAGATTAGCCAATTATCAATCTTTATAGCTTTGGGAGAGGGGTTTATACAGGTTTGCTTGTTTATTGTGGCAGTACCTGTCTTTTTTTTCACAGCGTGCCTGCCCAGCTTTTGACAGGAAAAATGACAATGCATCACATTCCATTACATATCATGTCTTTCCAGGGTTGTCCTGTTTTTTTTTTTGCTCTGGGATTTGTATGTATTCTTCCAGTTTTTGTAGCTATGTCCTTTGGTTACCATTGAGCCATCTGTAAGCAAGTTTGATGCTGTGAAATACCTGCCAACCGTGCATTATTTTTAATTATTATTACCCTGCCAACATTGTCAAAACTGGAGCTCTTGCATGGACCTGATGGTTTAATGACTGAAATAAGTGTCGGGCAATGTGGATCACTAGCACCCAAAGTTTTGTTTGTGTTCAAATATATTTTTTGTTCTATTGGCATGATATTTGTAGCTTGAAATAGAAGGAAATCTGACCAGCTTGTGCAGCATTTCTATGGAGATCCTGTGTAAGCTGCCATTACAGCCCATTGTTTTGCTCTGCACAGGTCATGTGACTGAAAACTATCAATAGCGTTTTGTTTGTATCAAAGCTCAGACAGAGCCACATTAGACTCATGACAGCCACAGACTACTAATAATGCTGAGCCTGTTGAACCATTTCTTCACTTTAAAATACAGCATTCAGATTAGAATTTAAATTGATCTGATATGTTTAGTGTTTTGCAATGACTCACATCTATGATTCACTCTGTGCTATAATGTCTTTGGATCAGTTTAAACTACTGTGGTGGTTTGCGTGATATTAAAGAAATTACTATAGAATACACAAGACATGTTACTGGTATAGTTTTGAATGGGGAAATGTGTAATGGTCAATATGATGAATGAAGCATTGTCTACTAGTAAAGGAGCCAATCACTGATCGCTGTAGACCAGAGATGCCCATAGTAACCTTTAATTTGGCCAACCATCCCACCTGAGAAAAGAGGGAGAATGATAGAAATCCTTTCGAGATTGTCAATTCAAAATTAATTTAACCCTTTGTTTGTTTTATTGTTAAAAGCTAACTGAAATGAAATGTTTCAATTAAATTGTGTAGATTAATCAGATTTTGTTTAAATGTCCAGTCATCCGACAATGCAGATTTTGGTGTGCAAATCAAGTCAAAGACAGATTCTGCTTGATTAGTGCATTCAGCATTAAACCCACTGTGTTGTAAATGTGATTGTTTATGTTTTTATTGCAATAAGTTATCCGTTAAAAAAGTTATGTTGCATTAGTTTATACAATTTGGAGTAATGTTTTCTATGAATTTTGAAATAGTATTAAATAAATGAGGAAATTACCCATGGCAACTTTAATTAAATATAGTTTGGTATATTTACCTTCATCTCACAGCTCTCAGTGATATTTTGTTTTTGGCCCTTCATACAAAAATGTTTAGGCACCGCTGCTATAGACTGACGATTCTTTGGGGGAGATGCTCAGACCATACATGTGCTTTTACGACAGTTCATGTGGTCAACAAATACACTGGAATCTCAACGAATACTTGCTTCACAGACATAAAAAATATATTCATGTAAAGCTTGAAATCTCTACTTTTAAATGAACTAACTAAACTTACAAACAAGTTTTTTGGTTTTGTAATTTTTATGAAATGAACACGAGGTACAGTCTGTTCTGTCAAATGTACATAACATGACAGCAGCAACTACTCAAACACCCACAAACTTGTAAACAAAGAGTTGCTATCATTCCTGGAGGAGATTCGCCATCAAGAACAAGTTGTAGATTAGTTCGGAGGAGCAGCGCGATCAGACAAAGCATTATTCAGAGGATGATAATGTCATGATTACCAGCGATCGCTAACCACTAGAGGTTGCTGGAAAACATTCACACTCATTGAACTACATTTCTGCCATATTATGGACTACAACACCCAGTCATGCCACACACACACAACCGGTTCCAGATCCACACTGATTGCACTCTCACAGCTGAAGCCACTCACACAATGATTATTTGGACTATTTAAACCCCTCTTTTCCACACACAGGTGGCCGAGTCTTGTTTGCTGTACCAGTGACATTACAACGCGTTTCTCCCTGTCTTGTTTCTCCGTGTCTAAACCCTTGCCTGGTATTCCTTGTTATCCTGTTTAGCCGCCTGCCTTCTGACCTTCTTGCCTGTTATTCGACTACGATTATGGACTGTCTCAATATACCTGTTTACACCTGTGTTGACCATTGCTTGCCTGACTACGATTAAACCTGCATTTGGATCCTACCTTCTATTGTCAGTGTCACTCCCCGTCGTTACAGATAATGTGTAGAACGGCCATAACAGAAGTACATGTCGGGATCTCCTTCCTTTCGAGTGCGCATGCACATTAGCTCAGGCAACCAGAAAAATTCTGATTTGTTTGATTCGAACGTTTTGAAAGGAGACAGCTGTTGTTTAATTTTATTGGTGATTTCAAATATGTAATGTAATCATAAGCTTGGCAAACAGTTTTGGAGAATTTGATGTTTCCCTATTTAGACAGATTGCCTTTGCATACTGCCTGAGAGACGTTTTTAAGATGGCCGCAGAGTGAAATTACTTACCTTAAAGGAACTTTGATTAAAGTCTGCATATACTGGAAGCTGCTGCCATTATTTTTTTAATGTGTTTGCGTTGTGAATGTGCTGTTAAACAGATGAAAATCTTTTTTGAAAACTGAAAACAAACAGAAAGTGCATTTTCAGATTTCAATTAAAGATTACAAGGGCAAATATTGTTTCCTTAATGACATGCACAGATTATTTGTTCACCACAAAACTAACAATTTGAGTAAGCAAAATCAATATGGTTAGTTTTGATTTCATGGTGACTTTAACACTAAATCAGACTTCATTCACGTCGGTGGAAACATATTTCAACTCTTGGAATCATGCATAACCTATATAGTGCTCTGTGCTGTTCATAATATACAGAATTGTAATTGTTTTTTGTTACAGACATAGGGCCCTATACACCCGGCGCAATGCGACACAATTGTTGTTTGCTAGTTTCAGCTTGGCGCAAAAGTCATTTTGATGTTTTGCAGCACGCTGTTTAAATATCAATTGCATTTGCACTCAAATGTGTGCCCATAGGCGTTCTGGTCTAAAAAAGGAGCATGTTATGGCGTGTTGCTATTTTGAGGAACTATAATAGACTGCAGAATAGACCAGATCAAAGCAGGTCTATAGTCAAGCAGAGCGTGTTAGTTGTGCGCCTCACTTACAAATTGCTTAATACACACAGGATGTACAGAAATACGCAAATATCCTTACAAATGAAAAATAATTAAAGAATTAAAGTATTACAAAAATTATTATTTTCTAGCCTACATAAATATAAAAACCATACTTTCATGCCTTCTTTGGTGAGCTTTTTTAGTTTATTCATGACAATTTGCTTTTGTATAAAGTTATTATCATTATTAGCAGTATTATTTATTATAAGCGTATTTAAATTTGTTTTATTAAAAAAAAAAGCTTAGATTTGCCCACCTGTCAGGTTTTAGACGATATCGGGATCATCATGTGTATTAGGATGTAACCCAGTTGTTTGACCACACTTCGTTATTATTGTTCATTTATTCATTTGCTGTAAATTAGAACTGAATTTAGAAATAGTTTTGAAACAAACCTTTGCGCTTAACAAACAAAATTAATTATGTATAGGCTAATGGATGCCCGTGTGTACAACATGTTTCCCTATCCACGAGAGTGAAAATGAAAGTAAAGAATGAGGAGGCTCATCTCTCATTCTCGTGCTGCAGATGCTCTGTTTAACTGTTTTCTCTCTAGTAAAGCATTCCGTTTTTCCACTTATAAAGTCCGCCATGTAACTAGCAAACGCCCTATGGCGTGACGCAACTGACTCTTAAAGGGAATGGGAGATGAGACTCTGATTGGTTTATTCTCAAAACACATCTATAACTCATTAAGAGAATAAGCTCAACCCTGTTAGACCATGCGCCACAGCGCAAAGCGGATTTTTCCGTCCTTAAAATAGCAAAAGTGGATTCATACAAACCCTTAATGCTTTTGCGCCCTGCGCTTTGGCCTTTGCGCCTGGATCATCAAAATACAGCCCTTAATTTTGAACGCGTGTAAATTCTTGGAATTTCAGTTGCCTGTATGCATACTGTGAATATGTGTGTGCAATCTATTTTCCCCTAAGGACTTGCCATAGATAACAGATCAACACTGTGTCAGCTACAATTTATCATTTGATTATCTACATGCCAGTGTTTAGATGAATAGTGATTGATTTGAGTTGCAGTTGTTTGCTCTTTTATACTTTATAGAGAGCATCAGATTGGCCAGAAGATCTGATTCAAATGTATAATGATGTCAAGAAAACCATTGATTCATATTGGTGACAAGCTGCAAGTTTTGAATGCTTATATATATATATAGTCTAAATCTTATGTTTTGGAGCACTGAGACTAATATATTTGACTAACATATTGATACTGACACCCAAAGAAATTCAGGGGACTGAAATAAAATATGTTTTTTTTTCACACAAAAATAGAGCTAAAAATGATGAAGACCACAGAGAATGGGTATTCTGGTCAGACAGGATAGCAGTGTTTGGTCCAGCATTGCACCAGAAGGCACACACACAACCAGACATGTGTCATCTATCTACATTTTGTTTCCAGACAGAGTTTTTCTGAATCACTCACATAAGTTTCTTTGACAGAGAGAGCCCACTGAAATGTTACCTAGCAACATGACACTTCAAGCTTTCTGTGCGCTAGCCGTTTTTGGAACTCATCGTCATGGCAAAATAAACAGTGCAATCAGGTCTGACAGAAACTCAAGCTAGCGCTAAATGTCACTCAGCCATTATTATCCTGTAGCCAGTGCAGCTGACAGTATCTACTTGAAAAATACATTGTTTATAAGTGAACTTTCACACATTATATTTATAATGACCATCAGATAAATAAAACTGTTTTTTTTTTTTTTACTGCATTCAGTAGAGGATACTAGAACACTATTTGACTTTCAGTTCAGAGTTTGGCTGAATCTAAAATTACATGTTACTGTGTAGATGGTGTCAAACAGTAAGCTGTGACAATACAAGCACATCTGAAATCTGAATAAGTACTCAAAAAGTACCAGGATGACAACATGATGACTGTTGTACATTCACATAGCATTTGTGACTAACATATTCATTCCAAATAGAATTTACTTAAAGGTTGCAAAATAATGAATTCATCAGAATAACAGTAATTGTTTTATGATTTCATGAAATGCTTATGTCTTGTTTTCTACTTTAACGTGTATGTTACAACTATATGTGTTCTTAAGTCATTAATTGAGGTAATACTTTAATTAAATGCATTACATTTTAATGATTGCATGTTACTGGATCTGATGCATCTGCCCATGCAGTCATTCCTAAAATATTATTATATGTCTTTATTAAAACTGTAAATCGGATGTTTTTAATCACTATTGTCATAAGGCTGTCCCACAAAATGAAAAATAGTTTACTGTATACTGTATATCCATGCACCTGGGATTTAAGCATGGTTTGCATCTTCTGCTTGTAAGCTAAACATTAAAAAGTCAGACTTATTAGCCCCCTCCTCCCTATTATTTTTTCCTCCAATTTCTGTGTAATGGAGTGAAGATTTGTTAAACACATTACTAAACTTATTTCTGTTTTATTTTATCCTTGCCATGATGACAGTAAATAATATTTATTTACTTTATTAATCCGGGGTCGCCACAGCGGAATGAGCCGCTAACTTATCCAGCAAGTTTTTATGCAGCAGTTGCCCTTCCAGCCGCAACCCATCTCTGGGAAACATTCACACACACACTCATACACTACGGACAATTTAACCAACCTAATTCACCTGTACCACATGTCTTTGGACTCTGGGGGAAACCGGAGTACCCGGTACGGTACGGAGTACACACGAATGCAGGGAGAACATGCAAACATGCAAACACAGAAATGTCAACTGAGCCGAGGATCGAACCAGCGACCTTCTTGCTGTGAGGCGAACGTGTTACCCACTGCGCTACTTCATCACCAAAAATAATTCCGACTTCTTCTGTATCTACATTAGTTTAAATTTTTTTTTTCACTGACAGCTTTCTAAAGATTGCCAACTAATGCCTGAATTTTGAGTCAAAATCAGTGCTTGAGTGATGATCACATAGTGTGAATTATCCAAGACACAATCTAAAAGAAGCATCAGTGCATGGCAGATGCCTGAGAAATATTCAGCAGGCTAAAATCTGGACCTGTCAGCCACACAGAGTGTTGTGAAAGTGTTTTTTTTTTTTTTTTTTTTTGACTGGAACATAAAATTAATTTGAAATGACCTAGAGCCATGCAGTGAAAAATATCCTCCTTATAAAATGCCTTTCCTTCTTTCCCCCTTCAAAATGTTTCCAAAATTTGCAGGCCATCCTTTTTTTTAGTCAAAAAGATTGTACAATCAAGTTTCAGTTTCACAATTGCGAGATCCTAAATCATTTCCTCTATCACTTCTTGCACATATTAGGGCTGGATGGTATGCAAGGGTGAATTTAACCAATAAGCAAGGTAAGCAGCCGCTTAGGGCCCCAGGAAATCTGGGGGCCCACAATAGATATCTAGAAGCATAAATTATACCTCTAAACTATATATAACATTGTTTTCAACCATATTTTGTGTTGAGAGTTAAACACAATTTTAATGTAATTAAAATACAATGAAATATAATATTATTATAATAATGTAATGTTATGTAATAATAATAATAATAATACAAAATAAAATATCCATCATAGAGCAGCCCAGCAGTTAAATTAATATATATATACATTTATAAATTTATATATTATACATTTCCAGACTTGGGCCTTATGGCTGGAATTGCTTAGGACCCCAAAACCACTAAATCTGCCCCTGATGGTATGACTATAGTTATCATGATATAACATGCCAAAATAAACATATATTTTTATTTTGTGTATTTGGCAATATGTAAACAAATGCTTAATGCATGTTAACATACAGCGTGAATGAGGCCATGTGAAATGCTATACAGTATATGAGACACGTTATAAAAAAAACCCTTTTATACATACAGACTTTACTGGAAAATATACAAAAAGTTAACTGAACATTTTTGAGGCTTAGGTAAAGTTGATATGTCCTTTTCTCTTGAACACACTGATTGAGCACTTGATAGGTTCTCTCTGCGTGACTACACA
Organism: Danio rerio; assembly: GCF_052040795.2. Classification (NCBI taxonomy): domain Eukaryota; kingdom Metazoa; phylum Chordata; class Actinopteri; order Cypriniformes; family Danionidae; genus Danio; species Danio rerio. Next base: position 30,851,844 of record NC_141023.1, on the reverse strand, counting down.
GTGCAGTGTAATTATACTATTACTGTTCATATCAATGAATGAACAGCGTATCTGATGCACTGTAAATTCTGTAGTGTGAGCGCTCAAGTGATTCAGCTGAAAGCACTGACAGTCAGGTGGCCAGAAATATTGCACAAGCTATTCTATTTGTTAGCATACATACTGTATATTACCATCTTAATTTTGAATTCAAAAAATCAGTTTGAGTAAAAATAGTCCACTACATTAATATTCATGAGTCTTGTAAGGCAGCTTATACTGTAATTAGCAGCAATAGAAGTAAAAATACTTACTTACTTGCACCCAGGGCCATTTATATTGAAGTTTTAAGAGGCGGGTCATTAGACCAATGCTCAACCTCCAACCTGGAGGACATACACACATACACTATGGACAGTTTAGTTTATTCAATTTACCTATAGTGCATGTATTTGGACTTTTGGGGAAAACCGGAGCACCTGGAGCAAACCCACGCAAACACAGAGAGAACATGCAAACACTACACAGAAATGCCAACTGACCCAGCCGGAGCTAAAACAAGAGACCTTCTTGCTGTGAGAAGACAGCGCTACCCACTGTGCCACCTTGCTGCCCCTAAAGTAAAAATACTTTTGATAGTATCTAATATATATAAAAAAAAAAAAATATATATATATATATATATATATATATATATATATATATATATATATATATATATCTTTTTTATATCAATACTAATTTTATTTTACAAGCAAAATTTGCCTGTATTTACTTATCTTGTGTTAAAAGCTTAGTTATATCCAATAATATACTCTGTTTATATAAAGCCAATTTTGTGACATACACACAAAGTATTTTTGTATTTAAATGTTTGGATATTTTCTGCAATATATTTGTCCTCATTGCTAAATGTGGCATGTTATACAATAAGCGTTGTTATAAGGTTATTCTAAAAGTCTAGTTTATTGTGTTTATTGGGATTTAAACGTTAAAATAAGGTGAAGTTCTTTTTATTTCTAATTAGTTTCTTTACGTATTTACTGTAAATTTTTTATTTGTATGTATTTTTTTATAATTTATTAAAGTATATTTTTCTTCTGAACAAGTCTGGGTGGAATAACAAATTATTATTATTATTATTATTATTATTATTATTATTAATTTATTTTATTTTATTTTATTATTTTTTATAAAAACAATATTATTTAAAACAATAGACTTAGAGTGAAATTTATCTGATTTAATGCATGAAAGGTATTATTTGCCAGAATAATGCAGATTCATTGAAGCAAAGAGGACACCACAGTTTGGGAATACTACCCTCTAATATCTTCCAGTGTTAACCAGACAGTCACTTGTAAAAACACCATTCTTTGTCACAGTTAAAATGCATATGTCAAACCCAGGTGGACACAAGCTCTGGGAATGTAGTCAAGAGCCGTGTTTTCACTCTCACGACTTAAGTTAGCGTGCCAATACGAGCCAGGGCAAGTCAAGTTTCCACAGTCACTTCCGGGGTCTGATTGGATACCCTGGGCCAAAACAGTCCAGCTGGGGCTTTGGGCGGAGTGAAAGCAGAGTTTGCCTGAGTCTGGTAAAGATGAGGTCTATAAGAACTTTAACACCTTCAATGATGATGATGATGATGATGATGATGATGATGATGATGCCAGTATCTTTAGGCGGTCCCCTGTAGAAGGCCCCTGCTCAGGTCAACATTACTGCCCTCACAAGCCGTTCAGTTCTTGTCGGTTCTTCATTGTCCAACTCCATTGAGCAACAGTAAGAACAAAAATTTATAAAAGAGAAAATATGTTAATAATCTGTTATTATGTTATGACACAGTCAGAAACTTCAAACATGATAAACATCATAAACTCTACCTTTAGTCTCAGATCTCTGTCTTACTCCAAGAGCTCCTCAGCAGCTGTGAAGATCCACGGTGCACAGTGGCATCTCTCTCAAATTCAGCGCTCACCTTAAAAAACAGAATGACAGACAAAATGTTTACATGAGTTTTATTGATACATTGTATAATATTTGACCCTTAATTAGCAGTAAATTACTGACTAATAATTGTATTACTTTCACATTAAGCCACTGTGATTTGTTTTACACTTAATTACAGTGAAATTACAGCCATATGTGACTTCCAGGTAGATAGTAAGGCCCATTTCTGTGATTTTACCTTATTCTCTTGTAGAATTAACTATACTTTACTGTAAAGTTACAATTAATGACAAGATGGTTACTGTGAGTTAACAGTATGTTGTAGCTGAAATACTTAACTGTAACATGCATGTCCTGCTTGCAACCTAGACAGTCATCCATTCAGTCAGTCATTTTCCTGATAAGTTACACACTTGCAGGTTGATGTGTCTCCTCTGCCTCTGACACTATACAAAAAGTTGAAATTAGTAAATAGTGTTAGACAGTACCATTTTTGTTTTGGTTTGATAATGAGGTTCATAATGAAGTGAAGGCCAGTGCTTACCTTGCTTTATTCTGTGGTCACTTTAACTCAATGCTGTGCTGAAACAAAACACAGTTAACACTAATTTAAGAGAAAATTACCTTTTTAAAAACTCAAACACTCAGTAATACCACTAAATTAGCATTAACGTTACAAACACGCGTTCTAATCCTTTCACTTATGATTGCGCACGTGCTGCTGGTAACTTCGTTTATAAATAGGCGTTTATAAATCTACAAGGCCACAAAATGACTTTTTACAGTGCACAGAAACATCAACTGGCCCAGCCGTTGCTCAAACTAACAACCTTCTTGCTGTAAGATGACATTGCCAACCACTGAGCCACCGTGTCACTGTGAAACAGTTTTCTATTAGTAACTGTATAACAGTATATAGTAACATACTGTATAAAGTTTGAACCCCAGTTGCTGATTCATTGTCTAGTGTGTAAACAGCAGCACAGTCATGATTCCCAAAACAGTTGTGTAATCTGAAAGAAAGGGATCCTATAATTTCATTGTACAGAGAAACATGTTTCCTTACTGTGCATATGTCAATAAACAAATTGAATTGAACATAAGAATAGTGTAGTTTGTGGCACATGCTAGATTGCACTTTGCAGTGCCCTTTAGTCTTTTGGTTCGAGTCCAGCTTTTTGTTCATAATGCAGCTGATGCGAGTAGACAACACAGCCAGCTTTTGACACCACTAGTTCTTCAACTTGTCACTGCCATGAAGTCATCCAACTCTCTCCTATTGACCTTATTCTGCAATGCAGTAAGCTCTTTTCTGCGATTGTTTTATAACTTGTGTAATTCAGTTTCCTATGGGGGAAATAACTAGGAATAACATACAGCAGAAAAGGGTCAAACTATACTTGCTCTACAAACAATTGTGTTTGACAATACATACAAACAAATATAATATAATATAATATAATATAATAAGAAAATTCAATGTTGCAAAATCAAATCAGTTTTTTTGATAATGGACGTTAATGAGACCTCTCGAGAATTCTCTAGCCAATAAGGTTCTAATGGCTGTGTCCACCAGTACATAAAGAAAAAAGTCAATTCACAAATGTCATACATTTCAGGCTGTTGTTAACCAAAAAACAACAACTGTCAAACAGTGGTGGCTATCGCTGTTGAACAATGGCACAGATCCCCCAGAAGTTTCCTCCTCCTCATCTTCTCCATGACCAGCCTCATGCCTGTGGGCAAAGCCTCAGGGTGGGTGAACGCTGCTCTGGCCACCCATCGTGTGCCCACCCAGAGCCTGGCCGCGGCGCCAGGGAGGCCATATGGGCTCAGGCTGGCACACAGCCCCTCAGCTGGGGAAGAGCCAGTCTGTCGGAGTGGATGACTTACCCACTTTCCACAGACCTCTGGAGAGAGGTGGCCATCTGCTGTCCCTCCCCCCAAAACAACCACCCCTCCCCACACCCGAAAGGTTTGAACTGGAACAGGAGTGTACTGAAAGAATGGACAACAAACTTGCGCTTTCTAAGTTGTGGATGCGCAGGTGTGAGATCAAGAGGGACTGCTAGCTGCTACATGAAGCCAATGCGGCGCCAGAGCAATTACGTTTATTAAAGAGCACGGTGTACTATTGAGGTCAATCCATTTGCGCAAATGGGACCTTGGTTACCATAGCGAGAGAGAAAAAAGTAATTGGTTCTGTATATGGATGTGGTGCTAAAATACATTTAGAGGGTAAAGCGTGAAATGGTAATGTACTGTATGAACATAATGTCATGTTCAACAGAAATGAAAGTTAATGAATCTACGCATTTCTTATAGCAGAGGAAAGCAAAATGGATAAAAATGAACATGCAGTAGCACCTTAAAGCAAAACAGATTTACCAGAAAGTTTCTTGTGTAAACTCTTCCGCAGACTGTTTGTCATGCTTATTTGGCAGGAGACAGGAGAGAACAAGAATCAACAGTTCAGCTACTGAGCCTTCCCTGCAATCTGGATGCAAACCTCCCACTATATGCAATCTGCCTGTCATTTCACTAATTTAACTTTTGCATTTAAGTCACGTGAATATCCCACACAATATTCGGTCATCGTCGTACAAAGTTGTTAAATATAGACCTGGAAAGCACAGAGGATAACCATGCAGAATTTTAAAAATGTTCCTGTTTCTTATCTTTCAATTAAATTTTGGTTTAATTTGTTCTTGTCTATCTTTAAATATATCTCACAAGTACATGAGATGTGTAATATTTATTTTAAGTTATATTATTTGTAAAAAACAAATAGTAAAACACTCATTCACACTGAAGTCAGAATTTTACTTAAGTGTATAAATAAATAAATAAATAAATAAATAAATAAATAAATAAATAAATAAATAAATAAATAAATAAATATTATTATTATTATTATGATTATTATTATTATTATTATTATTATTATTATTATTAGGTAGTAGTAGCAGTATTAGTATTAGTACAACCCAAATCAGACAAAAATCAGACAGTATGGAAAACGCAATCAAAAAGGAAAGTATTTATTTCTAAATGTTCATGTTTTTTTTCTGGTCAACTTCATTTCATTTGTAAATATACATCATTTCCTGTCATTTAGACCTGAACACATTCCAAAAATATTGTGGCAGAAGCAATGGAGGGCTAGTAATCAGATAAATTGGTTAAATAATGATCAGGTTTGAAACGGGTGATGTCAACAGGTGATTATGATTTGGTACAAAAGATACGTCCGAGAAAGGATTAGTCTTTTAGGAGCAAAGATGGGCAGATGATCGCCCGTTTGCCAACAAGTACATGAAAAAACTATTGAAATGTTCCTCAAAGATTGATAGTAAGACATTTAGATGTTTCACTTTCAACAGTGCATAACATCATTAAAAGATTCAAGCAATCTGGAGAAACTTCAGTGAGTAAAGGACAAGGGAGCAAGCTTAAGTTGAACAACCGTGATCTCGGATCAACCAGGTGGCTCTACATAAAGAAGCATCGTTCATCGATAAGCGATATCACCACATGGGACTACTTTGGTAAACCTTTGTCAAGTACCACAATATGTAATTACATCCAAAAATGCCAGTTGAAACTGTTGTGTGCCAAAAGGAGGCCCTATGTTAACAGTGTCCAGAAACGCCATTAACTTCTCTGGGCTCGGAAGCATCTATGATAGACCATCACACAGTGGAGATGTGTACTGTGGTCAGAAGAATCAGAATTTCAGGTATTATTCATATTTCAACAAGATAAAGCAAAACCACATTCTGCTTACATTACAGGCATACATAATACAGGTACTTGACTGGCCTGCCTGCCGTCCCGACCTGTTTTCGATATAGAATGTGTGGCGCATTTTGAAGCCCAAAATGCGACAACGAAGACCTCGTATTGTTGCCCACCATAAGACTTGTTTGCAGGAAGAATGGGAAAAAATTACACCTGAAACACTTCATTATTTGGTGTCTTCATTCCCAAACATATTTTAGGTGTTGTGAAAAGGAATGGCAACATTACATAGTGGTAAATGCTTTCCTCTTCCAAATTTTTTTAAATATATTGCAAGAACCAAATTTGGAATACGTGTTTATTTTGAAAAACACATTACATAATGTTTGTTGTATTTTCTGCAAAGAAACACAAGTCAAAGTAAATTTAGAAATTACTACTTTTTTATTTATGTTTTCCATACTGTCCCAGCTTCTGATTTGGGGTTGTAGTATTATTGATATATTGAAATATTAACTCTTTATTGAAACAGTTTATTAAAAACATTAAGCATAAACATAAAAACTTTATTAAACAGTGCTGTTTTTGTGTAAAATATGAATCCTTTTTAAATTTATTTGAAAACAGATTTTCCTAAAATCCACTGCTTTCTCTAATGTTAGGAACTGTAATATATATATATATATATATATATATATATATATATATATATATATATATATATATATATATATATATATATATATATATATATATATATATATATATATATATATATATATATATATATAATATCATCATAATGCCAAAACCATGTCTGTAAATAAAGTTTATCAAGGTTTTGATAATATTTATCAAGTTTAGATACTTGGGTTTAAAAAAAGGTTGTTATGTAAACATTTAACAGTTTTTACAGTTTAACATTAGAATAAATCTCGATAGGCAACTAATTTCAGTTTTTGTTAGTGAATTCTTTTTCATTTGAACATTATTTCTAAAATTATTATACAAAGCATGTCTTTTTCATCCTCCTAAAAGGCATAATTACTGGCTCCAAAATAATGTGCATATAGGACTGCATTGGTGCCACTTTACAAAAATAGGTTCACCTGTATCCAACACATGCTGCCCTTTATGGTTGATCCCTCATATAAATTCAGGAACTTTCTTTTGTAATTGTTACCTTTTCATTTCATAACTTCTTGATATCTCTTTAACCCTCTACTCTCTCACTTTCTATCTCTCTTTCATATACACACATTCTCTGAGCTTTAATAATGCTCTAGATCCTCTCAGGCCTCTCTTGTTCCCTGAGCACCTGTGCAATAATGCCTGAATCTCTGAACTACAACGCTATTTAACGCAAACGGCTGTCAGAGGTCATTCAGTAGGGAGCTTTCCAGCAGGGCTATATTTACATTCTTCTTTCCTTTGCCCCGTTCCTTCTATTTTCGAAAGCTACCAGTCTTGCACATAAAGCTTTAATGTTTGCACCTTGTGATTCTGCGATTAAAATAGAAAAACTACCTTAGCAAGTCTCAACCCAGTTAACAAACAGGGTCCAAAATTAACACTCAACACGTGTTAAAGTTGTCTAAAAAAGATTTTTTAGAAGGTGCAACTTTGTGGTTTTAAATTGAATTTAAGATGGTTCATCTAAAATCTCACAGACATACAAAATGAGTGAGGAGACTGAAACTTTTCTCTCTTGGTGAAATTGAGACACATGAGAAATATATCTTTGGTATTAAGTGTCTATAAAAGAAAAAAATATATGACAAAATCGAAATCTGCTGTTCATACAGTAGTTTTCAGTCATGTGACTAAGACAGAGACCTATAAAACACCCATAAAACTGCAGTACACACTGTGAACAATATCCCAAAATTAACAGTTTTCTGTATTTTTGTGTTTCATGCTTTTTTCTTCATTTATTTATGCTTTTGAAGTGTATCATGGGACTTTGATCTTCCTCCAAAAACTGTTGGTGCTGAAAAGTTTGAAAAAAGTTACTTTTATTGACATTTTCAATAGACTGAAATGATAAATTGTCTGGATTTGTGCTAAAAAAAAATTACAGTACAAAAGCCTGGTGATAAACTGCCAGTTTTTTATGCTATTTTACTGACTTAATTCTCTCTTAAAAAAAAAAAAACCTTTGACTGCCCGCTCTAACAAATGATTGACCATGGTTTGACTATTTTAAATAATGACTGTTAAAGTCATTTAAAGAATGACTGTTTTGAATAATGGTTTACACACACAGCATTTTTGGTTTACCAAATAATTAAACAAACATAATCTTGTTGCACTACTACACATGATTTTGGTTTTAATGTAAACAAACAAACAAAAACAAAAAAAACTATGAAGCATATTTAATGAGAGTCTGAAATATTTTCATGGCAGTATTAAAAAAAAAAGATGACTTGGAATTCAAAAATTATTTATTTTTAATATTTTGTACATTTCATATTTTCAGATTTTTCATAGTATATGTATTAATTCTGGGACTTTTACCATAATCCTACATCAACCATTTGGTAGAGATTGATATTTTAGAAATTATGGGATGTGTTGGAAAAATGCATTGAGTGTGTTGACTAGCGACATTAGGAGTTAAGAAATGCAATCCAAACATTTGTTTTCTTGCTGGGGAATTTAAAGGGTCAAACAATTTATTGCTTCTACAAAAATGTCAATAAAAGTCACTTTGTTAGACTGCACAGTTGAGTTTTTACCATCAAAAGTCAACTATAATGCAATTCATAACCATAAATAAACAAAAAAAAAACTGAATCAAAAAATACATAAACTGTTCATTAACAGATTTTTTTAACATCACATACAATGTCAAAAATCAAAAACACATTTGTAAAAAAAATTCTAAGTTTTGTCCAGTGTCAATTAGAGATCCACCGACCTGTTTTTCAGGGCTGTGGTAGATACAATTTATTACAAATTATTAGTTTATTCTTTTTTTTTTTGGCTTAGTCTCTTTACTAATCTTGGGTCTCCACAACGGAATGAACCGACATCTTATTCAGCATATGTTTACACAGCGAATGCTCTTCCAGCTGCAACCCATCACTGGGAAACATCCATACACACTTATTCACACACATACACTACGGACAATTTAGCCTACCCAATTCACCTGTACTGCATGTCTTTGGACTAAGGGGGAAACCGGAGCACCCAGAATGAATCATATCATTATCTTCTCACTTTTTACATTCTGCGTTGAGTCTCACTATATTACAGCCTTGTTGACACTCAACACTAAATGAGGTAGGGCAATCTCCTACCATGGACCTAAGTTCTGGAATGCTTTACCACAGCCATCAGGAACAGGTTTAAGAAACTGCTTAAGACTCACTTTTTTAATATTGCTTTTAATTTATGAGGATTTTACTCATTTTGAACTGTTTGTTTCATTTTGGTATTCATTGTATTTGTATTATTGTTTTGTAGCCTATGAGTTTAAAAAAAGCGCATAAGTAAAATTTATTAAACAAATAACAAATAAAATGTATATTTATTATTAGTAAGGTAGACGTTGGGTTTAGGTATTGGTATAGGGTTAGGGTTGCAGAACAAGATCACTATTTATAACTACTAATGAACAGTTAACAGTTAATAATAGGCAAGTAAACTAAGCTAGTAGTTAATGGCATGAGTATAACCTAAAGATTTACCCAGATGTCTGCTCCTGAGGGAAAGTTCTAGAAAGCAGACATGCAATTGTTAATTTTAACTGTTCATTTATGTCTTATTTGTAATTATAAATATTTATCAAACTTTTATTGAAACAGGTTTTTGTCTCCTGACTGAATTTGTGTTCAGTAAAGCAATCTGTCAATATTGTTCAAATTAAACCTTTAGAATAGGTGGTTTCGATGATAAGTGTATACAAACCACAAGCCTAAATATTTGGACACTAAGTTTTTACATTGATGGTGATGCTATGGAAATACTGTAAATAAACAAGACTTATTCATCTAAACATTTCTCAGAAAGGAGAAAAGGTGAGAGACCAGCAACTGTTGGCCAAGCAGGATCTCATAACTTCAAACAGTGGCATGTCTGAACAATACAAACAAGTGCACCACGGGTTCTGTCAAAGGCAGAGTTCAGCACAGTCCCAGCACTAATTACCAATGGACACCTCTGACACTCCTTTAATTTGTTTATCGGCCATGCTTGTTGTTTCAGGAGGATTTTTTATTTTTTTTGTGCAATCTCCAGTTCTTTCTGTTTCCCCGTCATTAATTTGCACCATCTGTCTCACACTGATGTCAGAGTGAGGTGACACGACGAGGTGTCTGTTGTCTATTTTTACCTCCATAACGAGAAATCGTTGGAGAGAAATCTGCATGCCACTCAGACACCTCCACCCAGCCGCTACTGGACCATATGGCTGGGAGAAGGGAGACCCAGTGCTTTGCTGGACACCAGGCAGTGGATGGATGAGTTCACAGTGACTGTACCAGGAGCTTTAGTCCCATGTAATGCCATGGGAACTGCGCAGGAAACAACAGTCATGAATGGGATATTAAAAGTAAAACCAGAAAAACTGTTGTTTCTGTGATGGTTCCATTAGACATGCATTCATTCGCCAACGCAGATGATGGAACTCAGTTCGTAGATAATGGTGTTGCTTTGACCAATTTAGATGTTGATTTGTCTTTAATAAATCTAAAAATCTACAGCACAACTACTGTGATATGATTCCTGAACAACTGATTCAAATGAGATGATTCTTTTCCGTGAATCAAAAACTTACAGCACAAGTGGTGTAACATCATTGCTGAATAACTTATTTTATAATGAATCAAAATACATAAAGAAGCAGTGTTACATTGTTAACCTGCGTTACCTTATTCCCTAAAGGCAGAGTTCACTCTAAAATGAAATCTGTCATCATTTACTCAGCCTTCTCTTTAACACAGAAGAAAATATTGGTAACACTTTATAACTACACACCATAGATATATACATTAGATGTCGCCTGGCCTATTGTTGTCTATTGGACGGAAATGCGTCAATAGCGCTGCCATCTTGCTACAGGGTAGCGCTCCTTTGAAATGAATGCAGGACCAAGGTACAGTGGAAGACTGTGGCTATCCAAAGCCAGAGATAATACACATATACACATATATCTATGATCGGGAGTTTTCCTGGATGTTAGTATGCAATTTTTTTTTATTACGAAAATTATAATTTTACATCACTTTTCTACATTGATGGATCAGTGACCGCACGGGCATTCCTGACAAAAAGCTTGTGTTTGTGTGTACAGAAATGTACTATTGACCCTCCCTGTTAAATTTGATCGAATCATGTCCTGAAACACACCTCCTCTGCTTACACTTCTCATACTCATACTTCTCATTTGTGAATGAATCGCCCGAACGACTCTTTCACTAACGTTAGCCGACAATAATACAAGTTTCTGGCAGCGCAGCATCTCGTTGTCATATTTCTTTTGCATTGTTTGCTGATTTTATTCAACAAAACAAGCATAAGCCGAGTGTTTAGTGCGAGTTGGAGCTGCTTTGCCTTATGGTGCAGTAAGTTTAAAAGTTTAGAACATACAAAAACAGAAAAAAACTTAATATTATCTATGAAATGTTCTGCCTTGTTGCTTTGTTTTCTTTGTTTGCTTGTTACTACACCCGTAGACAGCGATAAAGTCCAGCATCTTCACGTAATAACATTGTCTTGACTAGTGCGGTTGAATGACACTTGTCCTTGGAGCACTGTACCAATGTGGCGGCGCTATTGACGCATGCTCAGGGTCCCTATGCGATATCTAGTGTATATATCTATGACTACACACTATGAATCATTTATTAAGCATTAGCATATAGTGAATTTATTATCTGTTAAGTATTTAGTCTACGTTAATAAGTAAGCAGTTTGTAAATACTGTAAATGCTTTATTCTTGACCTACAATAATAACTGTATTTTCATACTTTGTTGTGTTGATAAATGCACACATTTTGAATATTAAAAGTGTTATTGTATTAAATAAATGAAATGGTCAATGAAATATAATTAGCACACCGAGTTTATGCTGTGTCAGAATAACAATAAAACGTCATGCAATTGTCTGACACCCTTAAACACACTTTTTGCGATTGTTAAAATTATTTGAATCATATTTTTAGTAATCGAAAAACAGAATTTAGAAAAACAGAACTGCTTTTGTGTGTCTGTGTGTCTGTGTGTGTGTGTGTGTGTGTGTGTGTGTGTGTGTGTGTGTGTGTGTGTGTGTGTGTGTGTGTGTGTGAGAGATGTTTTTAAACATGCTTTAGAGGAATCATTGATAAAACTATTAAGCAAGCGTGGTCATTAAGAATAACCAACGTTTTATTATTATTGTCATGATTCATGAAGATGCTTCTGACAATTACTGAACTCAGAGCTTTGAACAAATCCTACATATTTGGCCTTTTACTAAACATAACATAATTAAGAGAGCTTTTGTGTGGTGAGCGAATTACCATAATGCAAAGAACTGAATCATTCTCAGCGGACCTCAGACTGCTAAGTGGAATAGAAGTTCATTAGCTTTTCAGAAGTTTTTTTTTACATCAAAAGGAAATGATCTGCCTCGTGCACTGCCTTCTTAACATTAGACATGCGGTACTTGTGATGTTGATGCAATCTGCCTCAATGAGAGCGGCTTTTGGTCTCTGAGCACTTAACAGAATAGACAGAGTCTCAGAAGCTACAGGAAATTGGAAATATGAGCCAAATCATCTGTTGCGAGCCGAGCGCTGCGGTTTGACTGGCATGTGAATGGTAGCACAGGAAGTAAGGGAGGAAGACAATGATGTTGGCACTGCCAGAGAAAGCAGCGATACATCACTCGCTCAAACCGTTCTGTGCATGTGTTAATCCAGCTCGCTCTGTGTAGCTCTGCTTGTGCGGGTATGTGCGTGATATGTGAACGGGTACTTCGCACAGCAGGGCTAATTAAACGTTTATGGAATGTTAGGAGCAGTGTGCAGATTGGTGCTGGCACGCGCGGCATGCTTAATTCAGCGTCACTACACAAAGGGCTTCTAATCTGATGTCAGACTCATTCGCTAACAGCAGGAATTGGCAGAAGACCCAAAACGTTTCCTTCTTTCTCTCTCTCACACACACATACATACAGTGCAGACACATAAGCTACAGTATTGCTTATTTAACACACTGAAAACATGTGATTAAAGGGATAGTTCACACAAACTATTTGTATATGAAAATTTGCTCACTATTTAGCCACCCTTAACCTCTTTTACCCCTTTTACAAGATGTAGGATAAGCCTTTGGTGTCTTATCCAGAATTATACAGAATGTGTCTGTAAAGTTTCAGCTCAAAATACCCATCAGATTATTTATTATATAGCCTTCAGAATTTGCCCATTTTAGTGTCTGAGTAGTTGTTTTGTAGCCTGTGGCTTTAAATGAAAACGAGCTGCTTCTCCACGTCCACTCTGTCCTCATGCAGTGTTGCCAGATTGGTCGTTTTCGAATTTGATTGTGCGGGTAAAAACATGGCATTGGCAGTTGACAAAATTTTGGCGGTTTTGAAACTTCAACTCATTAGAATAATAAGAAAGTGAAATTAAAAGATTTTAGATTAAGATTAAAAGGATAACGTGAAATTATTTGTACAGACACTAATTCTGTAACTTTTTCATGTTCATACACTGTAAAAAAAAAAATAATGAGTTCCATACAATTCCTTCATGTTGTGCCAACAATAATCAATTAAGTTAACTTAATTGTTTTTACAAATTGAAGTGGATTGAACATAAAACAAGAATTGTGCTGGTTTAACTCATATTTAATGAATGTTAAGTGCAGAGGCATTTTTTCATATAGAGGAAAAATGCTATAACCTTTTAAAACAGATATGCGTGCAGTTGAAGACCAAAATATTAGCCATCTTGTGTAATTGTATTTCTTTTTAAAATATTGTCCAAGTGAAGTTCAACAGAGACATCTATATATTATTCTATCCAAAAGTGTCAGAGACTATTTCAAGTTATTATTGTGACCCCTCCAGCTCTAAAACTCATAGGATAGCGTCCGAATTCCACGCTTCATTTTGTTCTTTCCCCACTGATAAAGTGCACTCAACTGACATGCACTGTATAGGAATTAGATGAATCAGTGAACCAGTGAGTCGGCAACAAATTCCTGTTCTGGAGTCCACTCTTGACTCCAGGGCTATTCAGAGTCAAGAAATTGACACATTTGGATTTGACTGTCTATCAATAAAATAAATTCAGATATTTAACATTGATGGTGTCCAGAACTGTAGTGCCAGGTTAACAATTTTCTGATTTGCTTCGGTTTAGACTTCTCTTAAGGACTAAGAGTGGATCTGGGAGACTTAAAAGACACATTACTGATGCCATTATGTCTCCTGAGCTATAAAACTGCAACCTTAGAGCAATAACATTTTCCTCTGGGCTGTTTTAGGGACTCAGCGCAGTGGAAAGTGTGTGTGTGTCGCTTGTGCAGCGGTTGCCCTGTGAGGCAGTCAGGTGAAATAGGTGGGTAATTGAAAGCTACATCATTACATCCAGCTTTGTCTTCCCTCCTGCCTCTATTTCCCTCACCTCCTCCCTCTAGCACTTCTATCTATCCGCCCCATTGTCTACAGTCCCGTCCCGGCACACAAAAAAACGTCCCTCTTTCCTGGCCGGGCTTCTACAACAACTGATCCAATGTCTCAATACTACTGTGAGCTCGTTTCCTGCTCTGCTTTTGTTCTCCATCCACTTCTTTTACCTTCAGCCCATCACTATCCACAAACATTTAAAAGCTGCTTTTCTTTGAAAGCGCAGTGGGTTTTGTGCTGGAGTGGGATTTAAATTATAGCGGGATTATGTGTGTGGCAAAGAGTTGGATTTATAAAGATCACTTCTATGCACAAACACACATACACACACTATTTATTATCTTCCCTTCACCTTGTCTTCTCTTTTGCTGTCTCTCACTCTGCCACCTCTCGCTGCCAAACCTCTGACACACACTTCTTTGTCTGAGCCAAAACAGAGCGGTATTGTGAATGGTTTAATGAAAGTGGGAGGCTTATTTGCAAAAGAGAGTTCACTAGCCCTCAGCTCAGATAAAATACAGGAATTAAACAGATTTCAGGCTGGAGGGTGACATGCTACAGAACAAAATGCCTTTGTATGGCAGGCATTTAAAGGGCAGAGGTCCAACCACAGTATTTTGAAATAAATCTTTCATATATACAGAACACAAGGAAGGGAAAATAAATACTGAACGGGGAAAACATTAACCAGCTTTTGTAGTACATGATGAGATAAAGCTAAATTGTCAGGGTTAAATACATATTTACCCAGTCAAGCAGAGAGGAAAGCATCCTGTGAATTTTATTAAAATTGGTGTACAGTAGCAATATTTCGAAAGTTACAGAATGGCATATTGGTGGCACAATTTATAATATATTTATATATTCCATCAAAGTAATAATTAATATATTGTAAAATACATGGTGTACATGATTCATTGATTTACTCATGAATTAGTTCCTATTAATTAAATGTCATCATTTATTAATTATTTATAAATGCCTCACAATTAAGGCAATTATTAGCAAATTTTACAATACTGTCATGATCACAGGCGAGCTAGCCTGGGCAGATTGCTGATCGCTGGAGAACTACATATCTGTCACTGAACTGGACTAAAAATACTATCATGCACCACACACACTAGTTCCTGATTCCCTCTGATGAACTGATTACCAGCACTATAAATACACCTCGCATTCACATACACAGTGCTGAGTCTTGTTTGTCTGTAACAGTACAAAGCGTACCCTAGGCTGGCCTTGTTTCCTAGCCTTACTTTGTTTATCCTGTTTGCCGCCTACACCGACCACTGCCTGTGACCTCCACTTTGCTTTTGGTGTTCCTACATGAGACCGTTTGTTCCTGTTGACCATTGCCTGTCTGACTAAGCTGTAAATACTCTGCGTTTGGACCCTCAGCTGTTGTACCCCAACTCCATTGTTACAAATACACTCTAAAAATACTGGGTTATTTTAACCTAGCATTGGGTTAAAATGGACAAACACATCTCTTAAGTTGAAAAGTTTAATTTAACCCAATATTGGATTAGATTAGAAGTTTGATCCAATGCTGGATAAAAAAAAAACACATTTTTTTTTTTTTGTCTTTAACTAACGGTGTTAATAAAACATAAATTTTTTACCTTTTCATACAAATTTTTGTGTTTTTTTATTTCTGACATTTTTACAGAGTATTGTGTTCTGCATCCTGATTAGCACATTGTTACTGTAGACCATTGTCAATCAATATTCTCCATGCTGTATCTCTTGTACAGTACAAAATGCGTTCAGCTTACCAAATTTGCGTAAATATTTGATCATTAGAAGTATGACACTAAAGTGCTTTTACTGTTCGTTTGCAAGTTTCCTCCCAAAAAAACCCATAATGTCGCCCAACATTCTGCACCATCAATAGCACTAACAGTAGCACCCAAGAGGCAGAGGAAGATACTAACCATCGCTCAAAAATTTGGACTTCTGGACATTCTAAAGGAAGGTAGAAGAAGCTATGTGAGTGTTTAAACGAGAGAAAAGTGTGAAAATGTTATTGCCTATCTGAGAAAATAGTGAAGTGAGAAGTTTTACAGCCTTAAAACATCTACAATAATTGTAAAAAATATAGCAGACTACTTTGCGAATTGCACCTATTGTGGGACATTTTTAGAACATAACTCCCATGATTAACAAGCGACTACTGTACAATTGAAAAAAAAGCTGGGCTTTGTAACCCAATGGTGTGTTAAAAAGGTGTAACCGCAAGCAAATGTGTCCTACATAAACATTAGTTTATGACAACCAAGTATGTTTTGTATGTGTTTTGTAATTATGTAGTCAGAGGTATGGCTGCATTTCATCTTTTAAACGAATGCTACAAGATGGTATGACGACATTCCTTTTTGCGCTTACCAGCTGACCGCTTACCTTTGTGTGGACGACTTTCCCTCTGTAACCAGTTTGTCCAGTAGCTCGTCATGTACGTCAGCAGACTTGAGACACAGAGAGGAGTTGACCACGATGACGGGGTTCGAGTCTGGTGAAGAACAGTTCCAGAAAGCGGGTAAAACAAAAACAGAATCCAAAAAATAAAATAAACAAGTAAATAACAAAGTGAGAATGTGGTAAAATCTGAAAATGTGGTAAAAAATCAGACAAGGGCTTTTCTTTTTCTGGATTGCTTTTGAGAATTGTTGGTTTGGTTTAGGGAAGTGAGTAGGCAGGTAATCGATAAAATTGCTTGGGTTTTGGGAAGGAGGAGTGTGGGTCAGTTGATTGGTCAGTCAGTCAGTCAGTCAGTCAGTCAGTCAGTCAGTCAGTCAGTCAGTCATTCTTTAATTCAAACAGTCAGTCGACAGCAGCCTCTGGTGGGTTTATGCAAGAACAGCAGGCACGAATGGCACTCATAAGAGAAATTTGAGATATGAAAAAGCATACACAGCAGCCTCTCGCAGATTTGAGAAAACAAAAACAAAAAAAATACCTCCTAGGATGTATTTTGCGGCCTCCAGAAACATATATAGAATACGTTTTCAGAATGAGCCTGGGTTACATAAAACAGAACTACATCGAGGCAAATTCTTGACAGTTTTTCCTCTTTAAAGTATTGGTTTGTCTTTTATCTAATGTACAAACAGCTGCCGAGAGGTGTTAAAAATATGGCTGATGACTGAGTGGATTTTCCCTAAAATTATGTTTCAATATTATATTGGTTGATCAAATCGCATATTTATTGCAAGAATGTTAATGAAAATTGGCTGAGAATTGACTTGTTTCCTTTTTTTTTAACAAGTTGTTTATCCAGGGTAAATGAGTTTAATTCAGTTTGCTCCATCCTCTGTGAGTTTCAAGGTTTGATTTCTCCTGGAAAGCCCAGAAGCGTTCCCAGCTGTGTTTCTATGGTGGTTCCCAGACCTGCTGGGTCAGGTTGGAGGACTCATCACATGGGAAGGAGGGTGAAAGTGCAGACAGAAGAGCACAATGTCATACTACAGTCTTCTCGCCGTCTTTTCAGTTTAAGATATGTCACAGAAGCAGGACTTTATTTTAGGATCTCTGTGCATAGAAACCTTTGGAACTGACTAAAAAGCCTTTAGATACGTACTGACAAAATAAATATCTGAGAATACAATTCAGTACAGGTCACGGATTCATTTTGGTGAGATCTGAAAATCAAAAATTGATGCTACTAAAATCTCTGAGAGCTTTTAAACCATTCATGTGCATCAGTACAGCAGCTATAAAAAGCTTTACACGTTTCATTTATGGGTGGCTCTTCATACTGTCCGGACTGCATAACTAGTAAAACTTGTCATGCTCAAACACAGCTCATGGGATATGATTGAAACAAAAGGTTACAAATGACTGTTCAAGCAATAAAATCACTCAATATACTGTATGTGCTGCCATGTAAAAAGATGCCTCTGAGTGGCCTTTGTTCCACCAACAACAACATCCATTTACAAAATTCATTTCCCTGGGCTCTTCCAAACATTACCTGCATAATTCCCAAATTTAAAGCATATTAAATAGACAGTGTTACCCGCTGGTGCTAGTTATCCCAGAGGCAGTCTTGAAGATCTTGTAAGAGACTCTTGTAAGAGTTCAGAGGGAGTCTTTAATGTCATAATTTACTCACAATAAAGATTTGCACCCCTACAGACACTCGTTTAAGAGACTTCATTTCTCCTGCTGTGCTCCAGCTGCAGGGAAAGAGAGAGAGAGAAAGACAGGGCTTAGACATAATGGCCCATGAGTCAGTCTCTCTAATCTAGGTGAAAACACTGAGAGTACATGGACCACTTTAGAAGGTACACACTGCTAGTTAAGGATTTGACTTTGAGTATCTTAAAGTTTTCATGGCATAAATTCAACAAGGTGGTGGTAATTACCTTTACTAGTTATCTTAACTTACATCAATCAAACTGAACAAAAAATTTGGAAGGGGGGGGGGGGGTGGGGGGGGATTCCCCAAATTAATAAATATGTTTATCTGGAGCTGTTTCATTGTAAATAAACTGTTGAAACGGTTAGTAATATACATTGTTATTATTATCATTATCATTATTGTTTTTGTTGTTCTTGTTGTTGTTATTATTATTATAAATATTATTATTATTATTATTATTATTATTATTATTATTAATATTATTATTATTTACAAATAATAAAATGAATAGTATACATTAGAAAAAGCTGCAAATAATTTAGCAAACAATTTAGCCTATTAAAATTAATAGCTTTTATAACTTGATTCAAAGAAATTGAATCAAGCTATCAAATCTCATTAACCTTTTTTTCACTGATTAAAGAGCAGCAAAAGAATCTCTCATTTAGATTTTCAATTAATTACATTAAATAACAGAGGTTTCACTTTAGAACTGCACAGATCTACAATGAAAGCGTGTTTATGCTCATTTAAGACAAAATTTGATGTCTATCACTATGGAGCACTTCTGACAGTCACGCATCGATACATGAACTGACTGTTTCAAGGATTGCATAGGTGGGGCAGCGGTGCCTGTAATAGAAAGGAAGGGAAGCCCACCGTTTCTATATTTATTTCAAAGTGTTTTTATGCTTTAAATGAAAGCATAGAGCAGATTCACATTTAAGAGCAAAAGGTGTCCCCTGGTGGTTCGGCAGTATGGGTTGTGTATAGGGAGAATCGTCTCTTTGATGTTTATTGTCACCCTTCATAGAAAGATAAAAAATACGGGAAAAAATATAAGAAAATAACTGGATAATACCGTATTATCCTGAGAAAAACGGAAGGGTTGACTGGTATGGGCATATTTTGCTTTCTTGTCCGTTACACCAAATTCTTAATCTATCTGAATTACACACATTTTATTTTTCAGTCTTCTATTGTCTAATTCTAATGGTCAGGCCATTGGAATTTAGTATCAGTTTCCAATTTTTAGTTTGGTGAAACAGCACTTAATATAATCTTCTGCTGCTGTAGCTCTTCTGCTTTAAAGGTCAGTGGGTTTTTGTGTTTTGCACACCTTAAAAATAAAAAGTGTTTGCTTGAGTTTTCAAATTGTAATTGACTCAAGATTATGGTCTACTTTAATTAGTGAAAATTAACTCAGGGTGTAATTGTAAATGTCCCTATTTACTGTAAAGCTATAGCCTGTAGTTTTAATCCTGGTGAACCCTCTATATTTGGAGCATGTGCACAAGGGAGGAGCAGGGATGCATTTAGTATCTCGGTGAGAATATTAACCCCTCAGAACAGCAGGTTTAGTGAATGTCAAAGGCAGAACGCTGAGGCGCAATGCGCTTCCCTCTGCGCTGTCTGTCTGAATTTATGGACTCTATTCATTTCCTCTGCCGGAATTCCTTCACACAGGAAATGAATCATAGATTCTGACATAGAGTCATAGGAGGGTTTCTGCAATAAGAGCAGCTTCTTGTGATAAATGGAGTGAATGTCCCCCACAATCCGTTGCATTCTCTCTGTCACTGCGGAGCTGCAACATTGTGACATTGACCAGCACTGCACTGCATGCTTTTATTTCTTGCAGAGTTTTGAACCTGTTGCCTGATTGTTTTTTTCTGATAAATTACTGTAGGTTATAGTGGTTAGAAGACCAAAACACACAAATATATTATATGTTGCTATAGTGACTCTTCCTCCAAAAATCCAACATTTTGTCCAAAAAACTATCTACATTTCTTGTCTGTGCTGTCATGTTTTCATTGTTTGCTATCTCTGTCTTGCTCTCCTCCTCGCCATCCTTCTCTGTCTCCTGTCGCTTTCCCTTAATCACAAATGGCAGCTTATTGATTTGTGGTTGGGGCATTTTTCAGAAAATAGCACCTGACTGACAGTGCATCCATGACCAAAACATCGTTCTCTTTGCAGAGACACGATGTGTGAGAGTGTGTTTGTCAGCTAAGTGCAAGCATTATTTCTCTCTTTTTTGATGCACTTTTTACGATGGGGCGATGTTGAGGAATCAGACTTTCCCTGCCTATAAAAAAAGGAAACAGGCCAGCTTGCACACAATTGTGATTAATTAGCTGCCCATCATGGCGCCTGTGGGTTCTGGATGGATTGGCTATTAGAGCTGAATGGAGGAGAAAGAGGCCAGCAAGGTAAGCTGTCTGTGGCCTGATGGCTGGAGACATGGCAGAGAGGTAGAGAGAGATAGATAGAGAGAGAGTACATTTGCCCATTCAGTCCAAAGTATATGCTTTTCCCACAGCACACATGAATACCAGTAGTCCCTGTTTTTACAGTCCCTCATATAAGGACCTGATGTAGAGAATGACTGATTAAACACAGTGTATGAGACATATAAACCTTCTTGTAATTAATGCATGATTATATTATCCATGAAGTTCTTTTGAGTCATTTTCATTGATTGTTTCACACTTCTGACAATTTTGTCACATCAGTTCACTTACATTTCAACAACGTATTTGTTGTAGCTTAATGAATTGATGAAAAGCTAGATCATGCTTTTATGGCCACTAGATTAGATTACTGTAATGCTCTGTTCACTGGTTGCCCAGAATCCTCTTTTAATAAACATCAGTTAGTGCAAAATGCAGCTGCCAGAGTTCTTACCAGGTCAAGAAAATGATCATATCACCCAAAATGTATCTTCCTTACACTGCCTGTCTGTTAAACTCCATACTTACCTATAAAGCTTTAAATAGTTTAGCTCCTGTTTGTCTAACCAACTTTCGATATCGCTACAAATTAACCCTCTCTTTAAGATCTCAAAACTCAGAGCTTCAGCTAGTACCCAGAATTGCAAAGTCCACTAAAGGAGGCTAAGCATTCTCTTTTATGGCTCCTAAACTCTAGAATAGCCTTCCCGATAATGTCCGAGGCTTAGACACACACTCCCTCAGTTCAAAAGTAGCATATACACAGCGCATATTTTCTTTGCACACTATTTCTACCCATGGATGCCTATCCCGAGTCCTTTAGAGATGGCAAGAGACAGCACCATTTGCTGAAATCCAAGACCTGTGAAGAGATGATGCCAATGGTTGAGAACACATACACTTAATATACAAATACCCTTCATTGAACATGTACACAGACATTACCCATACAATTTAGCTGCAAGTTAAATTTGTTTGTTTATAATAACTTTAACTGTTAAAGTAACTAGTTACTAGTTAAATAAAGTTATTAGTAACTAATAAAGTTAAGGGAACTAAAAACCTTTAATTTTCTGATTTTGATTATAATGCAATAATGTGCACCTGTTGTATGGCTGTGTTAAAACAAAAAATACTGTGAAAAGCGCTTTACAAATAAACTATATATATATATATATATATATATATATATATATATATATATATATATATATATATATATATATATATATATATATATATATATATATATATACTTCAGTTTTGATTAGTTTAATGGACAAAAGTTTTTGTTCTCCAAACTTTGTGCAGCGCATATGCATAATACACATATGGAGTAAAAAGACTAATATGAAATCAAAAGTATAGGCAAATATATATACAAAAATTATAATTTTACACAACAATGATAATTAATTTAATTGATAATTATGAAATATTGCTCTTACGCATAGTAAAGCTTTACCTTGTCGTAAAAAGTGGCTCACAAAATTACTTGTTTACTGTGATTTGGTGGCTCTTCATTTCCATTCACTATTTTTCAATAGCTGTAATGTGTGAAATCCATTTAGGACCCTTACTGTTCATGCGTAAAAAAAAAAAAAAAAAAAAAAAAAAACATGCTTCTGTGTGCTGTCATACAAGTGTCAGTATAAAAAATCAGGAGGAATCAAATGCAGGGAAAAACAGAATTATTTATTACTAAAGTGGCCTGCAGAGGGGATATTATACAACAAAAAATTCTCAGCACAGGGTGCTGTAAATGCCACAGAAAAAGCACAAAATACTGGCAAAAAATAAATAAAGAAAGTTCAACAGAGGGCGCTCAGCGATCCAAAGTCGCCAGTCAAAAAGGGGCAAAAACGGAAGGTATAATTACAGGCAATACTAAGTGCTTCCAGCAGGAGGCGCACGGCAGTCCAACTCTCAGTCAATAAACAGGAAATGGGTAACTCAGGTGAAGGGTAATATAAAGTGCTTCCAGCAGGAGGCGCACGGTGGTCCAACTCTCCAGTCAAACGGGAAACACAGCAGTATCAGCCGCCGAAGTGAAAGCGCCCGGGCGGGATACAAGGCGGCCAGAGAGGGAGAAGATCGCTGGTGGGCGGGATAGAAAAGGCTGAAGCAGGAAGTGGAGAGGGAAGCGTCTGCCACAACTGATAGCAGCGAGGGCGATCTGATAAAAGGGGAAAAAACAGGAAACAGTCCAAACCACAAAATCGAAATCAAAAAACTGGCACTGGAGTCAAAAATGGATACAAGACAGGACACGATCTAAGAGGCCACTGCGTGAGGTAAACACACTAACGACCCGGTACAAGACAATGACAGAGAGGAGAATAAATAGGGAGACTCATAAGGCTAAGACTAGAGACAGGTGCGAATAATGAAATAATGATCTAATGAGTAACCTGATAAGTGGGTGGAGTGAGGCAGTGGAGCACATGGCGCGCTGTCAAAACAATGCCATGTGCTACGAGAAAACAAACACGAATGACTGTGACAACATGCAGGTGACAGACCATGACAGTACCCCCCCCCCTACGAACGCCACCTGGCGTCTCAGGGGAGGGGCTTACCCAGTCGCCGGTGAAGGTCCACGACCAACGCCCGATCCAGAACATGCCGAGCTGGAATCCAACTCCTCTCCTCAGGACCATAACCCTCCCAGTCCACCAAATACTGGAAACCCCGGCCCCGGCGTCTGACATCCAACAACCTCCTGACAGTGTATGCAGGAGAGCCATCCACTAGGCGGGGGGGAGGAGGGGCAGGGGAGGAGATAATGGGGTTAAGATTGGATCTGAACACAGGTTTAACCCTGGATACATGAAAAACAGGGTGTACCCGACCAAGTGTGGGAGGTAACTTGAGCTTAACCGCCACCGGACTCAAGACCTTGGTGATGCAGTATGGACCAATGAACCTGGGTGCCAACTTGCGTGAGGCCACCCTGAGAGGCAAGTCCTTGGTTGATAACCATACCTTCTGACCACAAACATATTGAGGTGGGGAAGTCCGATGACGGTCAGCTGCTGCTTTGATTCGTCTAGAGGTCCGGGCCAAGACCTCCTCAGCTCTCATCCAGGTGCGGCGGCACCGTCGGACAAAGGCCAAGGCAGACGGAACTGCAGCATCGGGCTCCTGTGAAGGAAACAAAGGCGGTTGATAACCCATAGAGCAGAGGAATGGGGACATACCTGTAGACGTTACCGGCAGTGAATTGTGGGCATACTCCACCCACGAGAGCTGTTGGCTCCAGGAACTAGGATTCTGGGAGGTCAGGCAGCGGAGGGCTCTTTCGAGATCCTGGTTGGCTCGTTCACATTGCCCGTTGGTCTGAGGATGAAAACCTGAGGACAGACTCGTAGAGGCCCCGATCTGCCGACAGAATTCCTTCCAAAACCGGGAAACAAACTGTGGTCCCCTATCAGAAACCACATCAACCGGAAGACCATGAATCCGGAAGACATGATCAAACATAGCTTGGGCTGTTTCCTTGGCTGAGGGGAGCTTGGGCAAGGGGATAAAATGGGCTGCTTTAGAAAAACGGTCCACTACAGTCATTATGACAGTGTTTCCTCTTGAGGGAGGGAGGCCAGAAACGAAGTCCAGGGCCAGGTGTGACCAAGGACGAGAAGGGATGGGCAAGGGCCGGAGCAGACCAACAGGAGCCTTGTTAGAGGTCTTGTTCTGGGCACATGTCGAGCAAGCCAACACAAACTGCCTGACGTCCGACCCTAGAGAGGGCCACCAAAATCGCTGGCGGATGGCAGCCAGTGATCTCCAAATTCCTGGGTGGCAAACCAACCTGGACTCATGGCCCCACCGGAGAACCTCGGAACGCAGCGCAACCGGCACAAACAACCGACCCTCCGGGCACCCCTCTGGTACTTCAATCCCTTGACCGGCCTTTATTACCCGCTGTTCAATGCCCCAGGAGAGGGACCCAACAACCACTCCCTCAGGGAGGATGGACTCCACCGGGGTCTCCCCACTGGGGGTCTCGAACAGTCGTGAGAGGGCATCAGGTTTGATATTCTTTGACCCTGGCCGGTACGAGAGGACGAAGTTGAACCGACCAAAGAAGAGTGCCCAGCGAGCCTGGCGTGCGCTCAACCTCTTGGCCGAACGGACATACTCAAGGTTCTTATGGTCCGTCCAGACCAAGAAGGGGTGCGCCGCACCCTCCAGCCAGTGACGCCACTCACCCAAGGCCAGCCTGACTGCCAACAGCTCCCTATTACCGATGTCGTAATTACGTTCTGCTGGGCTCAGGCGATGAGAGAAAAAAGGCACATGGATGCACCTTCCCATCCTTGGATGAGCGCTGAGACAGGACCGCGCCTACCCCAACCTCAGAGGCATCTACCTCAACAATAAATTGTTGTTCAGGGTCTGGAATAGAAAGAACAGGAGCAGAGGTGAAACGGGACTTAAGGGCACCAAAGGCCTCCTGAGCTTGTGTATTCCACTTGAACAATACCTTGGTGGAGGTGAGAGCCGTTAAGGGTGCAGCAATCTGGCTAAAGTTCCTGATGAAACGCCTATAGAAATTGGCAAAACCCAGGAACCGCTGCAGGGCCTTGCGGGTGTTGGGGGCTGGCCATTTGGCAACGGCCCTTACCTTATCAGGATCAGCTCGGATTCCCTCAGCCGAGATGACATACCCCAGGAACGCAACCGACCTAGCGTGGAACTCGCACTTCTCCGCCTTAACAAAGAGCTGATTCTCTAGTAGCCGTTGGAGGACCTGACGCACATGCTGAGTGTGTTCCTGTAAAGAGGATGAGAAAATGAGAATATCATCCAGGTACACAAAGACAAACTTGTTTACCATGTCTCTCAGCACGTCGTTAACCAGGGCCTGGAAGACAGCTGGTGCATTTGTCAGACCAAAGGGTAGGACCAGATATTCAAAGTGTCCCGTAGGGGTATTAAAGGCTGTCTTCCACTCATCTCCCTCACGAATGCGTACCAAGTGATAAGCGTTACGAAGGTCTAACTTGGTGAAGACCTGGGCTCCCTGCAACAGCTCAAAAGCAGACGACATGAGAGGTAAGGGGTACCTGTTCTTTATCGTAATGTCGTTTAGCCCTCTGTAATCAATACAGGGACGCAGGGAGCCATCCCTCTTCTTAACAAAGAAGAACCCAGCACCTGCAGGAGATGATGAGGGACGGATGAGACCGGCATTAAGTGACTCCTGAATATACCTATCCATAGCCTCTCTCTCTGGACCAGAAAGGGAATACAAGCGACCCTTGGGCGGAGAAGTGCCTGGGAGGAGGTCAATGGCACAGTCATATGGTCGATGAGGAGGGAGAGACCCAGCCCGAGACCTGCTGAAGACCTGACGAAGACCATGGTACTCAACCGGGACCTTGGTTAAATCGGCTGTCTCCTCCTGCAACACAGAACACAAAGAACCAGGAGACAAGGCAGAACCCAAACAAGATACATGACAAGACTGACTCCAGGCCAACACAGAATCTCCAGACCAATCAACGTGAGGATTGTGCTGTGCCAGCCAGGGATGCCCCAGGACTACAGGGGAACCCGGCGAGTCAAAAAGGTACAGCTCAATGGCCTCACGGTGATTGCCGGAAACGACAAGACTTACACAGGGAGTGATGTGGGTGATGGTGGAGAGAAGCTGACCAGCTAATGACCAGACAGAAATGGGGGAAGGGAGAGGAACGGCAGGAATGCCCCACTGTTTGGCAATGGCACGGTCTAGAAAGTTACCCTCGGCCCCTGAATCAAGCAAGGCAGAGGCCGAATTAGTGGATCCTTCATACTGGATGGTGATGGGCAACAGGGTGCGAGAGCGGGGGGAGTCTAGACAGGGAAAGGCGCCCACCAGGATCCCCCGGTTCACTGATGGGCCTTGGCTTTTAAAGGACACTTGATGGCAAAATGCCCTGGTTTTCCGCAGTAGAGGCATAGACCACGGGCAAGACGGTCCCTCTTTTCTTGAGGTGTAAGGCGCATACGACCCACTTGCATGGGCTCAGGTTCAGGTGAGGGAGGAGTAGAAGAGCTAGATTGTTGGAGGGGAAGGTCATTAACCCTCCAGGAGGAGTGAATGGACCGCCAGTGGCGGCGGCGGCGGAGGCGCCCCTCCACACGGAGTGCCAGGTTAATAAGGGTCTCAAGGTTATGGGGGAGCTCATGAGAAGAAAGCTCATCTTGGATCTCTTCGTTCAGGCCCTCAAAAAATCTGGAACGTAGGGCCCCCTCGTTCCAATCACAGGAGGCAGCTAGAGTTCTGAACTGGATTGCAAAGTCTGTGACGGAGTGGCCCTCCTGGGATAGTCGTGCCAAGCGGGCAGCCGCCTCATCACCCTGTGCAGACCGGTCAAAAAGTTTGATCATTTCCTCCCTGAAGTCCTCGAAAAAGTGGCAAAAGGGTGCCCTGGCATCCCAAACAGCGGTGCCCCACTCACGTGCTCTCCCAGTGAGCAGGGTCAAGACGTATGCCACCCTGGATGCCTCAGAGGCATATCGGCGGGGCTGTAGGGCAAAAACTAAGGCACACTGTGATAAAAAGGCCCGGCAGGAGTTGGGGTCCCCATCGTAGGGTGGAGGGTTGTTTGCATGGGGCTCTGGGTCATGATGGGGTGTGGTGGGGGAAGAAGAAGCTTGCCTGGGTACTGTGACGTTGTGCTGGAGCTCCTCAATTCGGGCATTGAGCTCGACCACTTGGGCAGTGAGCATCTCGACCTCTCTGGAGGTGGTGTTGAGCTGGGTGGCGTGCTGGCCCAAAAGTGCACCTTGTTGGGCGAGTGCATTGCGCATCTGGTCAGAACCTGCTGATTCCATCTTCTGACCGGGTCGTTCTGTCATACAAGTGTCAGTATAAAAAATCAGGAGGAATCAAATGCAGGGAAAAACAGAATTATTTATTACTAAAGTGGCCTGCAGAGGGGATATTATACAACAAAAAATTCTCAGCACAGGGTGCTGTAAATGCCACAGAAAAAGCACAAAATACTGGCAAAAAATAAATAAAGAAAGTTCAACAGAGGGCGCTCAGCGATCCAAAGTCGCCAGTCAAAAAGGGGCAAAAACGGAAGGTATAATTACAGGCAATACTAAGTGCTTCCAGCAGGAGGCGCACGGCAGTCCAACTCTCAGTCAATAAACAGGAAATGGGTAACTCAGGTGAAGGGTAATATAAAGTGCTTCCAGCAGGAGGCGCACGGTGGTCCAACTCTCCAGTCAAACGGGAAACACAGCAGTATCAGCCGCCGAAGTGAAAGCGCCCGGGCGGGATACAAGGCGGCCAGAGAGGGAGAAGATCGCTGGTGGGCGGGATAGAAAAGGCTGAAGCAGGAAGTGGAGAGGGAAGCGTCTGCCACAACTGATAGCAGCGAGGGCGATCTGATAAAAGGGGAAAAAACAGGAAACAGTCCAAACCACAAAATCGAAATCAAAAAACTGGCACTGGAGTCAAAAATGGATACAAGACAGGACACGATCTAAGAGGCCACCGCGTGAGGTAAACACACTAACGACCCGGTACAAGACAATGACAGAGAGGAGAATAAATAGGGAGACTCATAAGGCTAAGACTAGAGACAGGTGCGAATAATGAAATAATGATCTAATGAGTAACCTGATAAGTGGGTGGAGTGAGGCAGTGGAGCACATGGCGCGCTGTCAAAACAATGCCATGTGCTACGAGAAAACAAACACGAATGACTGTGACAACATGCAGGTGACAGACCATGACATGTGCGTCATTTACGTCAGGCATTTATTTACTTTCTGCCTCTTTGAATTGTTACAGCATTGTCAAGGAAAGGCACAGAGTTTTATAAATGGATGGACAGTAAGCTGGAATTGTTGGTGTGTGTGTGACATGAGTATAAATTTGCAAAAGCTAGTGAAAATATAGACTGGGACACATGCCAAATCTCGAGTTCCGCTGCCGAAGAACAACTGCGAGTAAACATTATGTGTCCTTTGAAAAAGAGCAATGTGAAGTATATACAAACTGGCATTAATCTTTAACAAGGCTGTCAAAACAAGAGCAGCCAAAACAAATGCTGCACATCGTCCACCATCTTGGCTGATTCGGTCACACGACGCGACTAAAAATGTGTCATTGTTTTTGAAAGGCTGTTTTCACAGTCCTCACTACAATGTGAGAGTGGAATTTTCAAATGTTTGAACTTTAAACTGTATTTTTAAACAGCTCAGTTTTGCTTGACCAAAACATTGCCAGTGAGAAAAGACGTTAAGAAATGTATTAGTGTGGACAAGGTCTTTGTAAATTGTAAACATGAAACAGGGGTTTTAAAAAGAAAAATATAGCGTGTTTTGATCTATCTATCTATCTATCTATCTATCTATCTATCTATCTATCTATCTATCTATCTATCTATATATCTATCTATCTATCTATCTATCTATCTATCTATCTATCTATCTATCTATCTATGTATCTATCTATCTATCTATCCATCCATCCATCCATCCATCCATCCATCCATCCATCCATCCATCCATCCATCCATCCATCCATCCATCTATCTTAGTATTCATAGTACTCATTAGAATTAGTTTTTGAATTTAAATGGTTTGTTGCGATCGGTTTCCTCAAATGGTTTGAGTTACCCTAACTTTTTGATCTTTACAGCGTATACCAGCCTTAAAGTTGTACTCAACATAACATAATTAAATCAATCACAACCCCACTGTTAATAAAACATTTAACAGTAAGAATTTCAGGTTCAGGTTTTCAGGTTCAAGAACTGTGAACACTTACATGTGTAACAAAAATGATAAAAGAAGATCTTGAATCAGTACAGCAAAATACTGTTGCAAGATTTTAACACATTACAATAAAAGTACATGAATAATGATGTGTTAATATGTAAGCTAAACATTACTATATTATGAACTAATGATGTGTTAATGTATGTAATCATGAATTTACTTTTATGAATAACGGCTACCTTATTTACTTGTCAGTACATGCTTGTTTGTTAAGTAATGTAGTTTATGTACATTATGTACGGTAGCCGTCATTTATACATGAACTTATGTGGCACATGTTGTAGTTAAAGTTAGTTCATGATTAGAGGATGCCTTAACTCATCATTAATTCGTAGTAAAGTATACATCATTCTTCATACTATTATTGTAGTTTTACCGGTTATATGACTATATTTAATATTATTTTTTAATAAGTCCAAATTATTAGCCCTCTCTGTGAAATTTTCATTTATTAAAAATATTACTGCTGTTTAGAGGAGAGCAGATTTTTTCAACATCCTTTTCAACATGTCTAATACCTATTTTTTTCCATCTTTGCCATGTTGAAAGATTTTAATTACATATTTTACTAGTTATTTTGCAAAATACTAGTATTCAGCTTACTGTAATGATATTTCATCTAGACATAGCTATAAAAATACCTATAAAATAATAATAATTCTTTACATTTGTATATTGCTATAGACAAATTAGCGGTTTATAAACATTCAAAATTAACGTTAAACTGAGCGGCTTTGTCTGACAGGTCCATTTGTGATAGCACCCTCCCAATGGATATTGGATAAGATGAAATGGCCAAGCATCTAGCCCAAAATATACACATATCACAGTAAAACTCCAAGTGATTTTACACGAGAGAAGTTAAAGGCCTACAAGTCCTTGGATGCCAACAATTTTGTTCTGTGTGGTCATGTGCAAGAAATAATGTTCCATCATTACCAGATTCAAAACTTTGTAGAGCTAAAAACTGAGGTTCTGCCTAGCCAAAGACAAGGAAAGTAGACGGAGCTATGCAAGACCTGGGTAATCAAAATGACTGCATTCTGACAGCGAACTGCACCTGTACGGCAGGGTATGTGAACTTATGTGAATTTTTACATTTCATTCTAAGCATTCAGTTTCCGCAGTTTAATTCACCATATTCAACTGTTTTTGCTGAAATCATTGCTGCAATCAAAAATGAGTAATGTATATGACTCAGCATAGCATGGACTTACCTAATGTGAAATAAAAACTGCAGAGTCGAGCATTTTTAATTAGGTCCTCACTCCATTCAGCTTTCTTTTAGTCAAAGACATCTGCGGTTGGCATTAAAAGCAGTGTGGTGTATAGTAAAAGTTAAATTTTCTATTTTTGGCATCCTTCAAATTTGGCATGCGACTGCACAACACGACATGTTTGCTATTACAAATGGTCTTTTTTTGCAACCGGGAACCCATGTGACGTACATTGGTAATACCTCTATAGGTTAAGTCAACAAACAATTTCTGTTCTGTCTTTTGTAAATTTTGCAGTGTGCATTAAATACGAGTTTTATTATGGTTTAATGAGGTGTAAGTTGTTTGGTAACCTTAATGTATAGTTTTACCAATACACAAGTGAATGGCCACAGTGATTTGTTCTGTAGCCAAGAAATCTAGTTTATTAAAGAGACTGATAATATTGACCTTTAATTTTTATTTATTTAATTTTTTGTTTGTTTTTTGCTTTTATTCAAGCCAAACTAAAAAAAAAGACTTTCTTTAGAATGAAAAAAGTATACAGTATAACAAATACTGTGAAATCGTCCTTGCTCTGTTAAACATCACAAATAGAGGCTAATACTTTTGTCTTCAAATGTAAATATATTTGCAAATCTGTCGTAATTCACATAATAATCTCGCCTGCATGTGAAGTCAACACATAGTGGAGTGTGAACGGAGACCCATGGCGAGACCCTCTTCCTCAACAGTCCCTGGTTATTCCTTCAGTGGTCTCTCCCTCCCTCTTCTCCTGGATTCACACAGTGAGCTCAGTCTGAAGCCCCGGTTATTGCTATCATCACCCTGAACCGATAATTAATCTGTAACCAAACTCTCCTGCTCACAAACAACACCTAAGCTTCATTTAAACTTTGCTTCTCGACATGCAGGCTTTGCGAGTCATTTCAATTTTAACTTTGATGGATCATCTGAATGCTTAGGGACTTGACATTTCAAAAGCTTGCAATGATCTCTAGCAGCCTTGTGGTTTGTTTCATCAACATTTGTTTATAATATTGACACTTTGCTTTACAAATCCTGTCATGCAATATGTGTTGTGTCATCCTTACATTATTTAGTTACAGTGTTACACCATATGACACTGGCTATTTTGTGGACAGGTTAGTTTTTGCTTCCTGCTGTCTGTCAGTCAGTGTCCAGCTTTATTGGACAAGATGCTCTGAATGTATGTTCTATCATACATGGTTTGGAATGAAGAATTCTTGTAGTATAATAATCTATATTAATGTTTTGTGTTGGTTTTTATTTTTGTGTTTATCATTTATTTATTGTTCTGATGTAGTTTTTAAAATTTATTTTAGTGCTTCAACTTCTTAAAAGTCAGTAGCTAGATGGCAGCCATGTTATGCCTACTACATACCAGGCAACAGCTGATTGTTGGATAGGAGACAGAGTGATGAAGCCA
Organism: Danio rerio; assembly: GCF_052040795.2. Taxonomy (NCBI): domain Eukaryota; kingdom Metazoa; phylum Chordata; class Actinopteri; order Cypriniformes; family Danionidae; genus Danio; species Danio rerio. Next base: position 30,819,490 of record NC_141023.1, on the reverse strand, counting down.
ATATTATGGAAATTGTTAGGAGCCCATGGTGCCGGGGTGAAACCCCTACTCTTTTTCGAAGAACATCCTGGGAATTTTAATGACCACAGAGAGTCAGGACCTCGGTTGAACGTCTCATCCAAAAGATGGCGCTTACTGAGCAGTAAAAAGTCTCCATCAATATACTGGGGTATTAGGACCCACACAGACCACAGGTTGAGTGTCCCTGGCTGGTCTCACTAACACCACTTCCGGCAGCAACCTGGCTTTCCCATATGGTCTCCCATCCAGATACTGAGCACAGTCCTGCTTAGCTTCAGTATGTAATCAGTTCTTTACATCTTCCTCGTCACTTATTATTAGATGGTTTGTTTAAACAATAAAATACTAGGATTTTGTAATTTTGTAAAGTTCTTTAGTATTTTTTATATTATTAGTTAGGTTTAAGTCCTTATTGTTTCTAATTTTAAGCTTAATTTTGACACTCAACTTTCATCAGTTGCTTGTCAAGACAGTATTTCAATATTTTAGTGGTAATTAAGTTATATTAATTGTATTACATGGGTTAAAAAAAAATACTTTTCTAAAAATATTACACTTTAGATGTTATCTTATACTTCAGGCCTGTAGGAGGGGTTCGAAAGAGCCACCCCCTACTGACAAAGTTCTGAAAATGACCCCTATATGAGCCCATTTATCCAATTTTTGGCTGCTATGACATCATAAACTGTGAACTATATCAATAGAAATAGGCTTTCAAACAAATAAAAATTCTAATTATTCAAGAGACCAAATTCTGACTGAAAAAGGTTGAATGAGCTGGCCAGTTTATTATAAACTATTTTTTAATGATGGATGATCAAAAAAAAAAATGTATTCAAAAATAAGTATTTTTTCATATTTATTTATAAAAAAAAAATTAAATGCTTATCTCAAATAACAATATTTTTGAAACTGTATTAACTTACAGTTAAAATCCAAATTTTTAAATAAATACTTCATAAAACAGTATGGTAAGCACTTTGTATTGTAGGAAATATTTTTGGTGCATCAAAAAAATGTGGTTATATTCACCATCCTTCAAGTTGATCTTGTAAATATTAGTTCTTAAAATGTCACTAAAATGCCTAACTGAATAGAAAATGAGAGGGAAAAAAGAACTATCCTATTCAATAGACTGTACTGTAACATTTCTTTTAATAAATATAATTTTCATCATAATTTATATTTTAAATATTACTATCTTAATTTTAACATTATACATTATATATACTGTATAATAGTATAATTCATCATTTAAATAGATAGATATTTATTTATTTGTTTATTTAGTTTTGTACTATTATTAATTTTAATTAACCCTGGTCCATGTTTGCCCTCAGTAGATTAAATACAGTTTTTCTTTTTAATTTTGCATCACTTATTTATCCTTCACTCTTTGTGCCTTTCGTACAACTAAAACATTGACATTTCAGTTTGCAACGTAAGGTCCCTTTAAACCACCCGCGCGCACGCACACACACACACACACACACACACACACACACACACACACACACACACCACACACACACATGCACACAGCGATACAAACACACGCACACAACAAAGATATTTTGAGAGTGCCATCTGCGATCGTGCCAACGCAGACTGAAGTTCCTGTAGATGTCTCTCTTGTTGATCAATCCTTAATTATTCCCTGGACTCTTCTTCTGGCTCACTGCCCTTCAATCCCACACTCTTAATTACTTTTTTTAAAAGAGAGAAACAAACAATTATGCAAAGATCTTCCCTCCCTTTATTTATGGAGGAATACCTCTGGGAGGAGGAGTGGGGCAAGAGTGAAGTTAATAAGTGCTCATCCTTCTCTTTTCTTTGTGAGATAAATGAATTGATAAACAAAAACGCCCTCTCCAAACTTGCGGCTTGACAGCAGGCAGAGAGTCCCAGGAGGCATTGCAGCATCAGTGGATTTTGGTCCCAGATCTTTGCGATTGGATAGATTTTGGGCACCGGCGTGCCCGCGAGGCACAATCGGATTCGGCACTGCTGGAATCTCTCGCCCGGTCGATGGGGTTGTGTTTAATGGCTGCTGTTGTTTCCTGCTTGTACACCATAGAGTTGAATGAATTAGATTTGTGGCCTCTGCGGCTCGCGGATCATCCATGAATAAATATTACAGCGTATATTTATGACGTATTGATTTGCCTCTGCACTGTGATTATGTGGAGCTGGCGCTTTGCAGGTCGAAGTGCACTGCTCTGAAGGAGACCGCCGAACTATTAGCTGAAGTCGCTGTGACTTTGGTTAGGTCATCGCTCATTAATATGAGGTGGTTTCAACAAGCCACCTTTTATACCTCAGATGACCGCACTAATTAAAACAGGACTCTCCGTCTCTCGTTTTCTCCCCCCTCCTCTCTAATAATCCATCTCGGTACAAAGTCTTTTGCAGTCCTTTCTTTAATGCCTATTACTTACATTCCATTAAAAAGGTAGTTAGGGGGGACTGTCTCAGGAGCCAAGGCTATAGAAAACTAAAACTAAGTAAAACTGTTGGCTAAAAAATATTTGTTAACTAAAATGGAATAAAAGTTCACAATAAATTAACAACTAAAACTAAATGAACAGTCAGATATAATTGAAATGAAGCAATAATAAGTTAAATAAAGAGTTTTCAGAATTAACAAGCAATTGTTCAGGTGGAAAATCTGACCTGCAACTGTTTAGAGAAGTACCTGCAGGTGCTTAAAATTTTATTTTTTTTTAATTTCCCAAAACAAATAATAGTAACAAACTAGACATGTTTAGCTACACTTTTAAAAAATCTGTTATTTTACGTTTTTTTCCGGCAGCTGGGGTGCTGGGGGCCATTAAATTACAGCAATTTACTGTGAAATAGCGGCCGTTAAATTACAGAAATTTACTGTAAAATAGTGGCCATTAAATTACAGCAATTTACTGTAAAATAGTGGCCGTTAAATCACAGAAATTTACTTATATTTAAATTTCCGGTAAACTTCTGTCTTTTAACATCTGTTATTTTACGGTAAATTTCTGAAAATAACCCAAGCTACCAGGAGGAAAAAAAAGGTAAAATAACAGAATCAAGAAATATGTATTTATTTATAATATTCTTCATAATTTGTACTTTTAATTGTTTAAATTGCTTTTGTTGACTTACCATTCTGTAGTTTTGGGTTCTGTGTCTGACAGTTCAAACTATTGTTTTACTGTTATTTTAGAGGTTTATCTTAAGCTGTGCATTAAAATTGGCTTTGGTCTGCACTGTTACTATTGCTCACACACTATTGTACACTTTAACTCTGTTAAAGTAGAATTACTCAAACAAAAACTGATACCAAATATATAAAATTAAAACAGAAAAGTGTTCACCAAAATAAACTAAAAACTGAACTAAAATGTACAGCAATTTATAAATATATTAAAATGAGAACAAATTAAAAATGTAAAACTTTAATAACCTTGCTTGTGGGAAAACCTAATATACTGCCTTTAAGAATACACGTATAAGGTGTAACGCTTAAATGAACTCCCAGGATGCTAGCTTAATATTATGGAGACCTTTCCCTGATGTTTCCTACATTAGCATACTGGTGTATTCTATTTAAAGAAAAAAAAAAACTGGACCACTGAGAATAAATCCAATCAGACCCTCAGTGACCCCCTTCCACATTTATACAAGGATTGTGAGGCATTCAAAACCCAATTGGTAATGCTTAATTATATTCCAGACCAGTTCAATTTTGATTTTGAATAGACAACCAGCAAATAGAAACAATGGCTTCATGCACACTATAATGTTACAGAATGATTGAATTCAAATGTTGCATTTGATCATCTTGCGCATTTGATATCCAAAATCGTGCAACCTGGGACATTTTATGATTTTATTTACCATCAATAAAGGCATTGTGTTTTGTTTCTGTTTCCAAAGTTGCTTCATGGAGCACACTCAAAGTGTTGACATATCTAGACTTTGTTGAGCATTTCAGGCTTTAAAACTATTGATTGAGTTAAGTAGACAACTTAAGGTTGAAATATTTTAGTGTTTGGTTATTTATTTTCAATATAAATGTTTGAGCTTAATATTGTAATGGCCTTGTTATAATTTACTATGGTGTTTATACTAGTAACATCTGGCAACATGAATAGATACAAAAATGTTTCCCTTTGATTTTTTTTTTATTTGTTTTTGTTTTGTACACAAAAAAATGGCACAACTCTGATACATATATAAATGGTTCATCAATACACCTCCAATTTATCTGGAATGAACTGCCAACTTATCCATCACTTATGTTTTTATGCAGCGGATGCCCTTCCAGCTGCAACCCATCAATGGGAAACACCCATACACACTCATTCTCACACATACACTATGGACAATTTAGCTTACCCAATTCACCTATACCACATGTCTTTGGACTTGCAAACTCCACACAGAAATGCCAACTGACTCAGCTGTGGCTCGAAACAGAGACATTCTTGCTGTGTGGCAATCGTGCTACTCACTGCTTTTTTTTTTACCAATATTTATTACTTTTAATTGCTATACTTTTACCTTGATATATTTATTAATATAAATTACTAAACTGTGTGTGTGTGTACAGAACAGAATAAAGCCACGAAAGGTCAATTTAAAAAACTAATTCATCTGCAAGTGTGTAGAAATAATGCATAATACATTTATTAACTGTAAAAGTAAAAAGACAAACTTTGACCTGTTTAAACCTTTTTTAAATGATTAAAATAAAGTCTTGCTTTTTAAAAAAAAAAGTTGTTTTAATTAAATAAATTCCACTTCATAACATGAAAAATTCCAGTTCAACAAGAATTCTGAATGAATTCTTTCAGTTTTATTCAGTTTTATCTAAAATGTTAGAAGATACCAGTCTGCTTCTGTGGTGCACATTGGTTATGATCTCTGGTTATGATTCGCTTTTCTGAAGGCATTTTGAGAAAAAAATAGCTCTTAGTTTAATTAAAAAAGCACAAAAAACTCAAGTCATAAGTGGTGCAACCTGCTTTATATATTTGTTGCGCATTGTAGTGCAGCAAAACATCTCTGATTTCTCAGAAAAGTCCCCTCTGGCTTGTTTAAAATAGATTATTAATAGCTATGGGCTTGCACAATGTTAAACAGCTCAGCCAATTACTCAGATAGAACAAAAATGTTTTGTACAGTATTCTGCATGCATAATATCTGCAACAGTTTGGGGCCCCCAAGTGGTCAGAGACCCCGAGCCATTCTATGCCCCATTGGACTGTGTGTGCGTGTGTTTGTTTGTTTATTTGTCTGTGATGTCTGAGGTGTCCAATGTGTAGCAGTGTTAATGAAAATAAATGTGTGTGTAGAGAGGGGGCGTGGAACAGATCGATAGGTTAGCATCACGAGGGCTGGGATAGGGGGTGATTATTGCTGATCGGGACCTGCTGGAGATCAATGGCTCCCGCTCTGAGGCTTATCCTCTGATGGATGCTCTTTTGCATATAATCTGTCCTCAGAGAATAGAGCTATGAGACATGTTCATTTAACCTCATAGTGATGGCACAGGGCTCTTAAAGGGATAGTTCACCCAAATGAAAAATGAACATTCTGTCATCCATTAATAAACCTGTAGGATTATTTTTAAAGCTTGTATTTTGAAATATCCCTTAATGTGTGCATGTTTTGTATTATTTATTTCCTTTATTATTATTATTATTATTATCAAAAAGTAAATATATTTTTGTTTTGAATAATATAATATAATATAATATAATATAATATAATATAATATAATATAATATAATATAATATAATATAATATAATATAATATAATATAAAATGTTGTTAAGTTGGCTTCATCAGACATGGACCTTCAGCATGCACTGGAGTGGTTTGCTGCTGATTGAGACGTGGCTGGGAATCAGCACCTCCAAGTCTGAGGCCATGGTGCTCCACCGGAAAAAGGTGGTTAGCCATCTCCAGGTTGGAGGAAAGTCCTTACCCCACCTTTGTGGTAAAGGAGGAGCTGAGCTGAAAGGCAAACGTCTCAATTTACCAGTCAATCTATGTTCATAATCTCACTTATGGTCATGAGCTTTGGGTCATAAACGAAAGGACAAAATCTCAGATACAATCGGTCGAAATGAGTTACCTTTGTAGGGTGGCTGGTCGCACCCTTATAGATAAGGTGAGCAGCTCTGTCACCCGGGAAAAGTTTGGAGTAAAGCCGCTGCTCCTCCACATCGAGAGAAGTCAGCTGAGGTGGCTCGGGCATCTGTTTCAGATGCTTCCTGGACGCCTACCTAGGGAGGTGTTCCAGGCATGTCCCACCGGGAAGAGGCCGCGGGGAAGACCCAGGACACACTGAAGGGACTATGTCTCCCAGCTGGCCTGGGAACGCTTTAGGATTCCCCGGAGGAGCTGGAGGAAGTGTCTGGGGAGAGGGAAGTCTGGGGTTCTCTCCTAAGACTGCTGCCCCTGCGACCCATCTTGAAAAAACAGATGACAATGAATGAATGCAGGAGAGAATAAATATAGATATATAAATAAATATATATAAAATTATATAAAACACAAACCTCCATTGTTTTGGTTTCAATAAATTTCACTGGTTAGAAACATGCCCACTGAAATCATGAAACTTATTTAATGTTTTTTTCCCCAAGTTTTCATCCTGGTCATTAAAATATGGATGAACAATTGTGTTATAATAATAATAAAAATAATAATAATAATAATACCAGAATAACAAAATATTTTAAGTTATTATAACAATTGTGTTATAATAATAATAATAATAATAATAATAATAATAATAATAATAATAACAGAATAACAAAATATTTTAAATTATTATAACAATTGTGTTATAATAATAATAATAATAATAATAATAATAACAGAATAACAAAATATTTTAAATTATTATAACAATTGTGTTATAATAATAATAATAATAATAATAACAGAATAATAATAATAATAACAGAATAACAAAATATTTTAAATTATTATAAAAGTGTTTTATAATAATAATAATAATAACAATAATAATAATAGTTATGAGTGAATTCTGTGAATCTAATAGCATTGTACACAGATATAACAAAAAGAATAGTGTCAAAAATGTTGGCACTCCTTTGAGTTAGACTTTTACCTGTTTTGCTGACTTTAAGTTATAACTAATATCATGATACTCGGTTAGCATGTACTTGCCATATGAATTTTACTTAACAAAACGTGGAAAAAGAATCAACAAAATATAAGTTTCCCCAAACACATCAGCCATTGGCTATGAAAGCAAATAGCCCCTTCTTAAAACTCACACCATTGGTTGAACCAATGTTGCTATGTTGGGCCAGTTGCAGATTCTTAAACAAACAGAACAGTGTTTTTTTTTTCACTTTAGAAAAATAAACCTGGATCATTCATACTCTCTGAAACCTAAACTGAGATAAACTGAAGGATTTAAAGAGACAGAAAAGACATCAACACCTTTATCCTTTCAAAAAACCTAATGCAATTCAAGAAACAGCCTCATATTTCACATCTGATTACGTTTAACTGAAAGAAATCCATCTGGATCAACAGTGACTAAGCTTGAAAAGCAATGCTCAACAACAGAGAACATTCACAGATGCAAAGGTTTAATAACATCTTCAATGTTGAATGAAATCAGTCATGATTAAATAACAAACAGCATAAAATAAAATATGCGCACGAGCACCTTCAGGAGGTTGAATACCATTTTGTGTGTGTGTGTTTAGGTATGTGTGTGCGAGGTTGTGATTCTACACACGGTGATTCTTTCAAGTGCACTTGACATTTCATGTGTTGCCAGGCACAGTGGGCCACATCTGTTGCCTTTGCATTATTGTTTTCAGAGAGCACTGACTCCTGCCATGATACTAACATAATCCTCTAATAACAAACAAGGCATCAGAGTTCTGCTGCTGTTTACTTCAGCCCATACTATTCATGCAGGCCTTTTGATCAGTGCCCATGACCAACAGCCTTCGCACAGAAGGAAATGCTGTCATGCTGTTCCAGTAAAAGCTGCTAATTCACAAACACTTGATTATTGTTGTGAATTGTGTTCATATGATGTCGGTCGAAGCGCCCAGCCAGCAGCACTCTTTCAGAATCAAGGGCCAGATTCAAATGAGACATTCAAAAAGGAAACTTTTCGGTAGTTTTTCTTCTTACTTTCCAACTTAAAGTTGGAAACAAAATGGAAGTAGCAAAATGGAAGTAGCAGATATTGTATTGTGACATATTATAAATCTAAGTCAAATGGTCCATTAAGTTTTATACATCAGTTGTAAGCATACATATTAATTTAAGTGTATGCATTGATTATTTATTCATTCATTTTCCTTTGGCTTAGTCCCTTATATATAAGGGGTTGCCACAGCTGAATGAACCGCCAAATGTTCTGGCATATGTTTTGCAAAACGGAGACCCTTCCAGCTGCAACCCAGTACTGGGAAACACCCACTCTCACATTCACACACAGTTTATCCAATTCACCTACAGCGCATGTCTTTGGACAGTGGGGGAAACCAGAGCACACAAAAGAAACCCATGCCAACACGTAGAGAACATGCAAACTCCACACAGAAATGAGCCAGTCTCTGAGCCACCGTGCCGCCTATAGATGAATCACTTCCAACGTAATAGAATAAGATTGTTATTATTTCATGTCAACTAAAACAAAAAAGTGTTTTAATATTTAGCATTTTGAATATTTATAAACATCTGTTCTGGAATTCTAGCCACCATTAAGGCTTGATGTGTATTTTTGTTTGTACATGATGCTAACAAATAGTCCTCAAGAGGGTGTAAGAGTCACATTCATATATCTGACATTAATTGAGGTAAATTCCTGACATTATTGAGGTAAGATCTGGTAGGAGGATTGAATTGAGAATTGATTTGCTCAGCAATAGTGTGCAAATGATCACTTCTACGTGACTTGAAGAAAAACTCCTCTTTAATATGACAGTTATTACAAATCACACCATAGTAACACTGCAAATGCATCTGAACTCCATGAGCATTTTGAAATGCAACATATTTGTAGCTTTATTGGATTTTTGTCTTTCAGATTAAAATTCTGTTCTAGCAAACATGTTTTAACATAATATTTGAGATCATCCTTATGAATATTCATGGGATTCTCATGTGTACTGTGTACAGTCAAGTGTCTGACTGATCTGCTAATATTGCACAATAAATGTGGCCTACGTTATAATCTCTTCTCAACAATTTATCACATACTCTAACAGATAAAAGTAGTCACAGGCATTTATCGAAAAAAATGAAACGTTTCCATTTCACAATCAGACCTGATGTAATGCTTTCTTAGTGTTGGCAATGTTTAAACATGACTGTTTCGGGTGGAGATGTCACTTTTGGGGTGTGGTCCTCTGATAAATTAAAAGATTGGCCTTGAAGGACTTCAAATATCTCTGTTGAAAAATATGTGTCTCTACCTGCACTATCCTGTGTGTTTATATCCTTTATATTGACTGTATTTGCTGCCAATACAGTAAATGTTGTCGCAAGTTACAGTGCATACTGTGCTATACTGAGTCTTTACTGAACTTCTGCCCTTTCAAGGTGACTTACAATACCAGTCTCTACCATAGTAAAGCATCTGTTTACAAAACCACATGGCATACTGTAAAGTAAAATGCCTTTTTTGACGCCATATGTCTCCTTTCTTCGATAGGGATACATATTTTTTTATTGATTTATCTCTCTTGATCTGTTTACACTCTAAAAAAGGGTTCCTTCAGTTACTATATTGAATCATTTCTTTTGAGAGTATAGAAAAAGCAAATCTCTCTCTTTCACACTCATACACACACATACACACACACATACTTTGAACAATGTGTCTATTCTCAAATTTAAATTGCTCAAAAACTAAGGCCGCATTTACACTGCACTGTTCAGGTGACTCAATTCCGATTTTTTTCTCCTATGTGGCACAGATCGGATATAGCTCATATACGTGTAAGCAGGAACAAATCAAATGAATTCTGATTTACTCAAATCAGATTCAGACCTTGTTCATATTTTGAAACTTATCCGATATGAATTGGATCTGTGTTCTCGTGCCTGTACTTGTTTTGAACATGAAGATATTAGGCACTTTTTTGATGCCCTAAGCTATTCGTCGAGTCGTCTTTGAAAATAGTCCACAGGTTTGCCCTTGCAACTGGGATGTTTGGTTTCTAAATGTCGTTTTAATTTAGAAGGTTTCACGTTCTGTTGTGAGAGAACCTCACTACACACTGAGGTTTTAGGCCTTTTTTGTCGTCAGTATGTGTAAATCCACACTTTACATATTCAGGGTCGTACTTGCGCTTTGACATATTCGGTGCTATAAATGAAATTTCACGTGTCTAACGGTATGGTTGTCGCACGCATTTTAAAATAAAAGTCTGATATAACCAAACTAAGTTAAAAATTAAACTTTTTTTTTTTTTGACCACACACACGGGACCCACCAGTTGAGAAACACTGGACTAGAAGAAAGGCAAAGTATAGAAATTGATAAAACCTTTGTGTTGTAAGGGTATGCTTTGTGGTCTGGGTTTGCTGTTGATGCAATTGAAAATGTATTGGAGTGTTTCTAAAAAAAAGCACAATTTTTGATTTGTTGTAAGATTAATTCCAAGAACAGTTTTGTTTTGTTTGTTTTTTTGCACCAAATCAAAAAATTGTACATTGAAAATAATGATACAATACCACAAACCAGTCACCGGTATTGGCCATACGTAACCTGTTAATCCATCACAATTGCATAAATTCTTCATTGTGTAGAATCAGCAAGTTCCTCAAATATTTTACCCCATATTGACATGATAGCAATACACAGCTTTGGCACATTATAACATCAAAATAGTTCACCCCAAAATAAAAATGTACTCACAATTTACTCTCCTTTATGTGGCTGTAAACCTTTATAAGTTTATTTATTCTATTGAACCCAAAAGAAGATATGTTGAAGAAAGCTAGAAAACTGTACTAATTGATTTACATAGTAGAAAAAACAGATACTTTTGAAGTCAATAGTTACAGGTTTTCAGACTTCAATATATCTTCTTTTACGTTCAATAGAAATAAATTTAGGATGACTGATTAATTAATTTATGTATTTATTTTGGTGAACTACTCCTTTAATTTGTCGCTGCTTTTTTCAGCTTAAAAACAACTCTGACCATTCTCTTCTGACCTATGGCATGAACAAGGCATTTCTGACCGCTCACTAAAATATTTTGTGACAAAAAAAGATGATTTTGCTGACATTTAAACATTATAAGGCTGAACGGCATGAAATGCCATCAGTCTACAGAGATTTCATTTCTCTGTTATAATCGGGAGAACACAATAATTAACCTCGAACAAACCAAAACAACGCAAACACTACCAGATTACTGTTGTGTTTGCGATAAGGAAAAACACATGCAGGTATTTCTTCTTTCTTTCTTTCTTTCTTTCTTTCTTTCTTTCTTTCTTTCTTTCTTTCTTTCTTTCTTTCTTTTTACTGAACTAGTCTGCAATAGCTAAAACAGGAAACTCATTAGAAACAGATGACCATCTCTGGTTTTAAAACTTTAAGATGAGTCCCATCTCACACTCAACACACTACAATTACTATGGTATAAATACAGCACTACAACATAGAAAAGAGAGTGATCGAGTCACCAGTTTTATAATGATTAGATCAGCTGTAGTTCAAAATTATGCTGTATTTTTCTTCCTCTAAAGGTTTATTATGTAATCTCTGTCGCCATCTTGTGGATGGACAGCATCAACCATCTTTGGTCTGCTCGAGGACAGGCTAATGGCCGCCAATGCGCTGTCTCTCAGAAATGATAAATATTTAAAAATAGGCACTATCCTTATAAATAAACTTTATAGTTGCAATCTAAACAACTACATTCTCTACTAAAACAGCCTCAATAGTACATTATGTTGTCCAACAGCTGCAGTATTTGTCAAACTGTAGAGTGTCCTCTGCTTGGTGCTTTATGGGGGTGGAATAATACACAAGGATGAAGGGTGAAGAGCCTGGATGAGTGCTGTTATTTGCAGAATATCACACGGCTATCAGCCAATCCAAGAACCAGACAGATCTTTTGTTTAAAGTAAAATAATATTACACCCAGTATAATTCCTGTAGGTACCTTACGAGACCTTTGCATTGGGGTAATTAAAACAAAGCAATGGCATTTGAAAAATGAGACCAAAGGGCTACCGAGTTCCAGCAGTACACACACAGGGTTATGAGTACCTTTAGATTCATGGCCAGATATCATGCAGATATTCAGTGCAACAGCACCCTTGCTCGTGATATTTCTTAATTGAGGAAAACATATTACACTCGTTTCAAATCGGTTTCGTTACACAGCGAAACAAATGAGGCCATGCCAGGTCTTGAGTGGGCCGAGTTAACCGTCAAGTGTTAATGAGCACACACCTGATGACATCGCGATGACACCCCCGGTGGGCTTTAATTGGGGACATACAGATTAACAATCACAGAGGAAGCCAAAGGTGTGTAAACTGCATACGCGAGGATTGAGAGGCTCTGTCATCCGTCCAACACCCACAAGAAACCAATTCTCATTTTCACTTATGCAGAGTTAATTAGTCTCCACAGTGAGAGTAATGGGATAAATGCGCATCGAGGAAAACGAGAGCGAGAGAGAGTGAGAGACAGAGAGAGGGATTGTGTTTCCCTGACAGCTCGGCGGAGAGGACTGAAAAAGATCATTTGGTATGAGTGAGTGCCATCCCCAATTACTCCTTATTGCTTTTAGAGGACAGAGAGTAGGAGGCCGTAAATGAAATTCACGTGGCATGATGGCCGTTTTTATAAGTCCGCCGATGTGAAGGTCACCGTGTGCAAGTCTGAATTAAATTTTGATTGATTTATTTACTGATAGGGTGTGGACTTTCATTTTCCTCGCCGGGGTCATTGGAGATGAGCACGATTTGTCTCTGTGTTCAACAATAACCGCACCGCTTAATACAGATCAGGATTTCATATTTCAGTCTTGTGTCAAGATGCGAAAAGTTCTTTGTTCAATTCCCTCGTGTTGTTCACAGTCGTTTACTGGCAGGTTTACAACTTGGTAGGGCTATGTTTACACAGCAGCAGTCTTATACTGCTGGCTAACACTACTTCATTCTTCTTTCTCTTGGCCAGAGGAGAACTGGCTGTTATTATTTATTTATTTAGTCCTGTTTTATATTAAGTGTGTACTTTGACTGAAATGAATCATTTATTACAATGTACTTATACATGTTTTTACATTGTACTTTTGCCTGATTAAATACCTGCATGTAATTACAAATGTACTTCATTACTGTAACTACATTTATAATTTCACTCAAAAAATAACTTATTTAAGCTACTTATTTAAAATGAGCTGAAACTACACATTTCTTAAGATTTTATTAAGGACAACTCCATTGGTTTATGTTCAATCCAACTAAATTTGTAAAAATGATTGAGTCAATTTAATCAATTTATGTTGGGATAACATGATGGAATTGTTTGAAACCCATCATTTTTTACAGTATACATTGTTCAACCCAGTCTCATTCTGATTACGTACCCCTATATACATTTCTGTAAAGCCACGGAGCTACATTTTTTTGCAGTTTTTGTTTTCACGAATCTGCCAGAGGCAGTATGTGTCAACACAATCTCACGGCAATTCGTAACTTTTTGATTTAGTGGCTAATTCGTATGAATTCGTACAATCTAATTCGTACAATTTAGTACGATTTGCTCATCCCAATGACGATTGGGTTTAGGGGTGAGGTTAGGTGCCATGCCTCCTTTTTAAAATCGTACATTTTCATATGACTGAACTTGTACGAATACATACGAATTAGCCACTAAACTGGCAAAACGTGAAATCCTTACTTTTGTTCATGAGATCAGGCTGTATGTGTATGTTTTTTCAGATCTCAAATTTCTCTCACGAGTGCCATTCAAGCCTGCTGTTCTCATGTAAATTCACCAGAGGTCACTGTCGACTGACTGACTGACTGACTGACCAATTTTCCCCACCCTCCCCCTTCCCTAAACCCAACCAGTAGTATATTGTAAAGCACCAATTACCCCTACCACCCACTTCCCTAAACCCAACCGCACTGTTTTGAAAAGCAATCCAGAAAAATAAAAGCCCTCACCTGGTTTTTACAATGTTTACAGATTTTACCACATTCTCACCCTGTGATTTACTATTTTATTTTATTTTTTGACTTCTGATTTTGTCTTACCAGCTTTCTGGAATGGCTCTTTCCTGGACTCAAACCCAGTTGTCGCAGTCAACTCCACTCTGAACTCAAGTCTGCCGACATACATGTCAAACTACCAGACAAACTGATAACAGTGGAAAAGCCATCCACATGGAGGTAAGTGAAAAGGAACAGCATCATACCACCCTGTAGTGTTCATTTTAAAGACGAAATGCAGCCATACGTAGCTCTGGCTACATAATTAACAATCTCCAGAAACGTACATAGGGCTACGTTTTTAGGATGAGCCAATGTTGACATTGTTGAACCATTCCTTACACCTTAACCTTTAAAGTATCTATATCGCCAAATCTGTCCCTAAGTCTACCCAAATCCCTCCTCAAGAGCACCAGAATTGTTCCTCAATACATTATGAACACATTAAGTACATTGTATGTATACTTTGATTTAAGTACATAGTTGCTAAGGACACTTAATATAAATAGGGACCATTTATGTATTTATTTCAGTCATTTCTGTCATTTGGTGAAGTTTGGGTTCATTGCTTCTTATTACTGATTTAGGTTACATCTTTCAACATTGACATTTGTATTGCACCAAATTAGCTGCCCTAAATTAACACTGAGCTGACTTGATCTGAAAAACTGCACTGCTGTCTCCTTAAACTTGTTTTTCCATTGATGAAACGTCACCCTGTAACTAATAATTGATTATACTATTTTACCTGTTTATCTGTGTAAAGCAGCTTTGACAATCTGCAGTGTATAAAGGGCTGTATAAATGATGAAGATGGTAGCAGAACAGTTTTCATACCTATTTTAAAGCACAAAATATGGTTGGATTAAATTCAATTCAAATAGGATCCACACCACTTTCTCGAACTCAAATTGTCTGTAGTAAACTAGAATAGTCTAAAACAAATCTACATTTTGTACATTTGTGGGTGAACACACATGCATTTGATATTGTATTTCGACATTTTTTCCAGATATTGTAAAAAAAAAAAAAAAAACAGTGCAATATTTTATTTTGAGCCATATATATTGTGATATGAATATTTTCACAAGATGACTTTATTTGAAAAGAATTCATATTTTTACATTGATTTGGGTTAATTTAGGGGGAGTGCATCTGCATAAAATGTACAAAATAGTTTTTTGAAAATTTTACACATTTGAAGTCAGAATTAGTAGCCTTCCTGTTTGTTTTTTCCCCAATTTCTGTTTGGCGGAGAGAAGATTTTTTTCAACAAATTTCTATTCATAATAGTTTTAATAATGCATTTCTAACAACTGGTTCATTTTACATTTGCCATGATGACAGTACATAATATTTTATTATATATTTTTCAAGACACTAGTATTCAGCTTAGGGCAATTTAAAGGCTTAACTAGGTTTATTAGGTTAACTAGGCAGGTTAGGGTATTTAGACAAGTTATTGTATAATTACGGTTTGTTCTGTAGACTATCGGAAAAAAAAAAAAAAATATATATATATATATATATATATATATATATATATATATATATATATATATTTATATATATATATATATATATATATATATATATATATATAACTTAAAAGGGCTAAAAATTTTGACCTTAAAATGGTTTTCTCTGTTTAACATCATCTAAAAAATATTTTACAAAGAAAAAAAATTAAACGGGGGCTAATAATACTGACTTAAACTGTATATATATATATATATATATATATATATATATATATATATATATATACACCATTAATCTACCCATTAGTCTTTGTTGAATTAGCAAACAAATACATTCTTGTGTCCAAATGGTTTAAATTCACTTGAAACTGCTTAACATCCTGCGACGTGAATGCTGCAGATTTGCACATTGCAATATAGATGATGAAATGATATATTGTTCAGCCCTAACATGTCCTGTGTGAATCTAAATGCAATAGACTTGTTATCTTGTTCCGACTTTATCTATGGACATTTTTTTGACAAATGTTTGGGTAAAACATTACAAGTAACACAAGTTACATAATCTGATAAGATTTTAAAGTAACAAGTAGTAATAGGGAGCATCATAATATTGTAATGCATTACTTTTTAAAGTAACTGTTGTTGAATCTAAATAATGCAGTTACAGAACATGTCAGCTAGCAGTAGTTAGAGAAGGATAGCCCAGACCTTTTCTTATGAAGGGCCAAAAACCAAACTTAACTGAGGCTAGTGGGCAGAAGGTATAAATACATCTGACATTTAATTTATTTATCTAATTTATTTAATAATGTTTTAAAAAGACTAGAAAACACAGCTTTATATTAACTAATACCGTAATATTATGAACTTATTACAGTAAAAAAAAACAATCAAATTAATAACAGAATTACACTATAGTTTTTGCCTTGATTTGCTTGCTGATGTCTTCTGAGACGATATTTAAATTTTAAAAATCTAATTCATTTACAACATTTAATTGAAACTTTACATTTCAGTTTGCTTTTTTTGTTGCTCAGCAATAAAAGAAGCAAAAAAAGGTAACGTCAAATTGAAAAATGACAATATCTGTGTTAAAGGCATTCGTCCCAACGCTCTCCATCATACTCAGTCTCCTCTCATGGAATGGTGGGCCAAATCAAAGGTTACAATGTGCCCTACTTTGGGCATCTCTGAATTACAGAATCTTTAAACTATCTGTTTAAAAGTTTGTAGCTTGTAAAGAAACTTTATAAACTTGGCATTGCCCAATGTCTTTTAGGCTGTCTATGAAACCTTGTAGACTGATTATGTGAAGAGACATTTTTGCTGCAAAATCAGAAAAAAAAAATTTATGGTCCCTGACAGACTTCTGACTACAACTACTTTGCAACTACATTCTAGTTTATACTACTGTATTTTTAAAAGAGCAATTATTCAGAAAATCCCTTTACAAACAAACTAAACTGGATTCGAGAAGCTAAAGCATCTCTGCCATAACCCTTCTTTTGCCTGCAGGCTTATTACTGCACGAAACGCACCATGGGAGTATGTACACTTTTAGTTTTATTGACCCATAAAGGCAAACCGAGGGTCAGTTCCACTTAAATTGGTACATATAAGTGGTTAGCTTAAAGAGAACTTAAAGACTGGGGAGAAGTAAGTGTACATTTCAGTTTCTCACAGTGAGTCATTGCTCCGCTGTTTTCTCTCTGTGGGGCCTGACAATGATCCATACAACACTCTCAAACAGCCATTACACAAATCCAGCATCTGCTCCCTGGGGTTCTCCCAGGAGGGTGCTGAGGTGGATTCAAGTTCACAGTGTATTTTGTAACCGTTATCCAGCAGGTTCTGCATCCTGACAGTCCTCTGAAACAGCAGAAGTTACTGTACTTACAAATGGATATTAATTGGGAGGATTGCAGTTCTTTTGGTTGGAGCATTTGTGTGTAAGCTCTGAAGACAAAAACTATTGTTACAAATGGCCTGGAGCTTTCGTACTGTATGCTATTAATCCAAGAAACAGTAAGAGAGTAGATATAAATTCTAATAAAATATTTAAAAATACTGATTTCTTAACTTTTCCAAGGTTTACAATGTGTACATTAGTATTGTGCTGTCTACAAATTAATATAAACATGTCAGAAAACAAGTTTTAAGTTCAGTAAGCGTTTTTGTTTTGTTTGTTCAAAGAATTTTATACTTAGCATGGACTATTTACTTACCCTGATGTGGTTCCAAACCTTCATGAGTTTCTTTTATCTGTTGAAGAGTAAAGCAGATATTTTTAACAAAACAGAAAAGCTGTTACCATTGACTTGGAAACCAAATACTATGGACATCAATGGTTACAGGTTTTCTGCTTTTCTCCAGATATCTTCTTTTGTATTCATTAGAAGAAACTCAAGCATGTTTGTAAAAATTGAAGAGAGAGTAAATGTTCACATAATTGTCATGTTTGGCTAAACTATTCATATGATTTAAACTTTTTCATTGTTTCTTTAGCATCAAATTAGCATTTAGCCTTGGCAAGCATAAGGCTTGTTTCACATTTAGGCCCCGTTTACACAAATAGTTTAGAACAAAAACGATCCACGTCCACTCTGGCGTTTCACCTAGCATTTCTGAACAGCTCTCCATCCACACTGCACAGCTGAAAACGCACATCACATGACCACACACATACTCTGGCATGCACTGCAGCATATGCGGACATCTGAGCTCCAGGCATACAGGGGTGCTTTGAGCACAGCTCCCCAGATGAGAGCAGTGCACGTCAGACAGTCAATCAAGAATATACTGCTGTATTTCATCTCACTATTGTTGTTAAAAGTGATATTTAATTCATCTAACGACTCTTTGGTCTTTTGAATCTATTACTTGTTCTCGGGTAACACGTTTTGGCTGAGCGCAAAAATAAGTTAATATATTATTATATGATATACAGTAATGATTGCTGATTGCTTGCCTTTATTTCCTATATTGTATAAACTTATTATATATTATTCTTTTATAATGGCCATTATTGATTATTCAAACTGATATTCAGAAAAAGAAATGGGGGTGTTTCATATTTTTCAATGAGAATGAAAGGAGGCAGTTATGTTGTAGGCTAGGTTTTGTTATAAATATGCATACAGTAAAGATATGACAGTCATATAAATATGTAGCCACATGATGCCTCAACAAGTTTGGTGTCTGTTAAGTTGTTAATATCAAAATGAAAACAGGCAGTTCCTTATGTAATGTTTTCCTTTTATTGTTAGATAGTGAAATAACATAGCCAGGATAATGTAATTGAAGTTATAAAGTACACTGTTCCCTTTGAAGATTTACCTGACGTGTTTTTGGGAGTTTGTTTTCCTTATTAATCTTGTGAAGTCTGAACTTAAAAAAAGGATGCAAGACTGAACTTTGTCCATATAAAATTGAGGAAAAAGCCCCAATCAGTCAATTATGTCTGTAGCCATGCCTTTGTTTGTCAAATGCTTCTCACAAATCAGAGGGCCGCAAATGGCCCGCGGGCCGCGAGTTTGAGACCCCTGCTTTAGTGTTTTCAAAAAGCTCAGTTTTCAGGGCTCGAAAACTCTGACGTCGTGTGGACGGAAGGCATAACCGTAGCAAAACTTATGCGGTTTAAAACTAAAACAGGAGGCAGTTATGTTGTAGGCTAGGTTTTGTTATAAATATGCATACAGTAAAGATATGACAGTCATATAAATATGTAGCCACATGATGCCTCAACAAGTTTGGTGTCTGTTAAGTTGTTAATATCAAAATGAAAACAGGCAGTTCCTTATGTAATGTTTTCCTTTTATTGTTAGATAGTGAAATAACATAGCCAGGATAATGTAATTGAAGTTATAAAGTACACTGTTCCCTTTGAAGATTTACCTGACGTGTTTTTGGGAGTTTGTTTTCCTTATTAATCTTGTGAAGTCTGAACTTAAAAAAAGGATGCAAGACTGAACTTTGTCCATATAAAATTGAGGAAAAAGCCCCAATCAGTCAATTATGTCTGTAGCCATGCCTTTGTTTTCAGATGTCTCTGTTTTCCCCCCCATTCACACTGACACATAGCAGAAGCGTTTTAAAATGAAAATGGACTCTTTAGTGCAGGGGTCTCAAACTCAATTTACCTGGGGGCCGCAGGAGGCAAAGTCTGGGTGAGGCTGGGCCGCATAAGGGATTTCACAAAAAAAAGTCCTCAAATGTCATTATTAACAGTTTTAATTATTTCTTCTGAACATGAAGTGTCCTGAACATTAATAGAATATTGAGTGAAGATTATGAACAGTTCTTCTGAACATGGCATCTTTTGCCTACTTCTTGCTGCCAGAGACTTGACAGCGCTTCTCACAAATCTGAACCACATTTGGCTTTAGAGCGGAAGCAGTTGAGATGCTCAGTATGGCTTGAAGATGATCATCATTAAGTCTAGACTTATTGAAGTCCTAGGGAAAAAAGTGGGGGAACTCACTCAAAACTTCCATTCCCTCACCTAAAAAAGGCGTATATATGTATAAATAAAACACCCCCACCCCACTCCAGTCACATCAGTCTGTACCAGTCTGTATCTACCTATAATATATATATAAGATGCAGGGCAGGCACGTGCACACATAGGGCTCAACCTGTGCAGAGCACATGCCCTTTTTAGTCTTGCATAGAAGTGCCCTTCCAAAATGATCAAAAGTGCCCCCGCGACGCGACACACCCTCGGTCCCGCCCTTCAGTAGGCGCGCGATAACACCGCTCTTGAGTACGCGCGCGACAACACAATCTATCAGAACGTGCGCGACAACACGGCGGGCGGGGAATGCCAGTGACCGCTGTGTACGGATAGAGTCAGCGGAGCGGGGAACGCTCTCTCTCCCCGCTCCGCTGATTCTGTCAGTGTACATCGGTCGGCGCGGGCCACAAAATATTGCACTGAGGGCCGCAAATGGCCCGCGGGCCGCGAGTTTGAGACCCCTGCTTTAGTGTTTTCAAAAAGCTCAGTTTTCAGGGCTCGAAAACTCTGACGTCGTGTGGACGGAAGGCATAACCGTAGCAAAACTTATGCGGTTTAAAACTAAAACCTTTTAGTGTATACAGGGCCTTAATCTCTAATATTTAAGTCTAAACACCTTAAAGAATCTGCAAGGATGTATGGCTCTCAAAAATATAATTCATTGTGGACATCAATAATACAGTTATTTAAGAGACATCTGCTGCACTACTGTATACTTAATTGTTTTCACCCTGCTGGTGATACTATAGATGTAAATTCAAAGTGGTACTAAAGCCACATATGAATGTGAGCATTTTAAATACTTTTTAAGATATACTGTAGTAAACATTCAAATTAGCAGCATCCATGGCAGCAACAAGATTTAAACCACTAAAAACAGCACACCAAATGCTGTAGCAGGGTGTTAATGACTTTTAACATGGTAAGTGTCACTAGAATCTTCCCCCGTGGAGGTGTAGACTTCTTTACCTTTATTTACACTGTGATTTGTTCTGTTATTTCTCTTTTGTGCTTAAGCAGATGTTTGCCTCTGTGTGAGAGTGAGGGATGGATGGAGTTCTCCTGGGAAGAGTGTGTCAGCTCATTGTGCTGTAGAGTGTAAAGATATTTTTCTGCACATTGTCAGAGAGGAGTTTTAGGACTTGCTGAACTGATGTCACAAATCTGAAGGAAAGAGACTTGATAGGAATTTTCAAGGAGACTGGGTAAAAGTGACACTCTTTTTTCATTTTATATTTGAGCCTTTTGCCACTTTCACTGAAATGAGAGTGGAGACAAAAGACAAGAAATGAGATCACTCTCAAAAGCTGGGTTATTTTAATCCAACTCTGGGTCAAATAACTTTTGATTACACAATTAACTCAGTTACTGGTTTAAGCAACTTAGCATTTTTGTAACATTTTACATGAGGAGTGTTTGTAGTAAGACTGTCATGACACCTTTATAATGCTGACATGACACGTCATGAATATGAAGAAAAGTTTATGCATGCTTAAGACAACTGTCATTAAGGGCCCTGTCATACACCCAGAGCAATAAGGCACAAGATGTGTATGCCGTGATTTGTAACTTACAAACCAGCACAACTGTAATTTTCACGTTTTGCACCATGTTGTTAAAATCAACCCAAGCTCATTCTGGAAACGTAGCCCCGCGGACGTTTCTGGAGATTGCGATTTACGTGGCCGGAGGTACGTAAAGGCCGCGTTTAGTTTTTTTCGAGCAGCGCTGCGGGGCGGTGTGGCGCCGCTCCGCCCCTCCTCCTCACGCTCGCCGGCCGACGGCTCGCCTCCGAATGGAGGGCTTTCCCGATGCAATCAGTTTGTCCGCTTAGCTCACAGCGTTGCGTCGGCGGAGGCCCCGGAGGAGGAGGAGGAGCCGGAGCCTGCCGCGGTGGACGACGACCGGGGTCGAGTCCGGGGAACAGCAGGTTCCGGAAATCAGGTAAGACGAAAAACGGAATCCGAAAAATAAGGGCAAGAACGCGGCGGGATCCGAAAACACGGTCGTAATCGAAGACGAGGGCTTTTGCTTTTTTTTTTTTTTCTGGACGGCTTTTGCGAACCGTCGCTCGGGTTTAGGGAAGGAGGAGGAGGAGGAGGAGGAAGAGGAGGGCGGCCGAGTCGGGGGCTTTTCGCACGAGAACGGCGCGGGCGCGAACAGATCCGCGAAAACAAAAAACGCTCGGATACGTACCTCCTGGGACGTAAATCGCGGTCCGCAGAAACGTCCGCGGGGCTACGTTTCCACAATGAGCCTGGGTTGGTTAAAATAGCAAATCAATTTGGATCACTTTGTGGACTCATGGGCATGCTGGGCTAAGAAGAAGGTGTTTTACGGTACATTGTTGGCATGTTGCAAATTTTGAGGAACTAAAATAAACATAAATAGATAAAAGCTGGTCTAAACTCCAGCACAGAGCGTGCTAGTTATGTGCCTATGTGGGTCCAAAACACTTACACATTGCTTAATACTGTTACACAACCAGCGATCGCTTCCCAGAGGATCGCTGGTTTTCACACGAACTCTCTAAACTACATTTCCGCTTTTCCCAGGACTACATTTTCATACATGCACTGCTCCCAACACGCACGTCTGTTCAGTCATCTATCCTGATTGCAAACACCAGCTGGACCTTGTTCACAGACTGATTTCACTCCATTCATAAGCCACTCTCTCACGCCACCAGTTTGCCGAGTCTTGTTTTCCTTGTGTAACATTACAACGCGTTTCCCTGTCTTGTTTCTCCGTGTCTCGATCCCAGCCTTGTACCTTTGTTATCCGTTTTAGCCGCCTGCCTTTTGACCATTTGCCTGTTTAACGTTTACGATTCTGGACTGCCTTTATATACCCATTTGCACCTGATGACCACTGCTTGCCTGACTTTGAATAAAACTGCATATTGGATCTTACCTCCTGTTGTCTCCTGTCACTCCACCCTAGTCGTGGTAACAAATACACACAGGACATACAGCAATGCACTAATATCTTTACAAATGTTTTTCCTTCAGTTTATTCATGACAATTTCCATTTGTATAATGTTATTATTAGTAGTATTATTTATTCTATGCATATTTGTATTAGTTTTAATAGAAAACAAGTTTACATTTGGTCACTTGTCGGGTTTTGGGAAATGTCTCCATCACCAAAAGCAGCCTAAAGGTTCTAACACACCAGGAGGCTTTTCGTTTGTGTTTATCATTAGCGTTTTACGAGACGTTTTTCCGCATTCAAACCCAAGCAATTTTCACTGCGGTCAAGCAGAAGAATGTGCAAAATCACTCCTTGACGTTAGATGGCGCTACACAACTTTAAGTTCTGACACCTGGTTGTAGCACAGAAGAAGAGGAAGAGAGAAAGTTCACATGCTTGTTGTTAAAGTTACTGGTGACTCAAACAAGCATAGACGGTTCAAGAAGCAGCTCCAGCTCTAGTGATGAAGAAATGATTATTGTTCACAGAGCAATAAGCAGCTCCACGTTCATTTCGCTTCTGGGCATCTTCTTCAATGTGCGCTCGCATTGACAATTTTGCGCTTGAGCGCCTCCAAGTGCTGTTTACTGTAACTTCAGCAGCTCCGTGCACATGAACAAAAGTGCCAACCTGATTGGTGGAGAAGGTTTTAACGAGCCACGTCAAATATAAATAACGAGTATGAGGCGGGGGTTTTTCAAAATGCGCCTGGTGTTTTGCGCGTTGGTGTGCATGATCACATTGACGCCCTTTATATAGTCACGAGGAGTTAAACGTTGATGGAAACCGCGAGCAAAAAACGTCTCGGTGTGCACGGGCCTCGGTGTGTTTGGATATTTGTCTTTTGACCACACTTCATTATTATTGTTCATTTATTTATTTGCTGGAAATTAGAACTGAATTAAGAAATAGTTTTGAAACAAATCTTTGCACTTATCAAATAAAATTGCAAAATATGTAGGCTAATGGATGTCTTCAGTGGAGTGACTTTTTATCGTTACCTTACAGTAAGGGAGTGAAGAGTAAAAGTAAAGTACAAAGAGGCCAAACGGAGGAGGCTTGTTCTGTAGATGGTCTTTATCTTTGAGCAGATGGTCTGTTCACCTGT
Source organism: Danio rerio (assembly GCF_052040795.2). Taxonomy (NCBI): domain Eukaryota; kingdom Metazoa; phylum Chordata; class Actinopteri; order Cypriniformes; family Danionidae; genus Danio; species Danio rerio. The sequence continues at coordinate 30,795,154 of NC_141023.1, read as the reverse complement.
TTTCTTGCTAGTGAAGTATTCAGTTTTTCCACTTACAAAGTCTGCCATGTAAATAGCAAATGGCCATGACATGACACAAATGACTCTTAAAGGGAATGGGAGATGAGACCCTGATTGGTTTACAGCACATTATGCTCAAAACACATTTAGGAGAATAAGCAAGTGTATTCAGACCCTTAATGTTTTTGCACCATGCACTTTATTTGCGCTTAGATTGTTAAAATAGACCCCTTAGAGTCATTCGTAAAATTATTCATTCACTCATTTTCTTTTCGACTTAATCCCTTTATAAATCTGAAGTCGCCACAGCGGAATGAACCGCCAACTTATCCAGCATGTGTTTTACGCAGCGGATGCCCTTTCAGCTGCAACCCATCACTGGGAAACAACCATACACACTTGGACTTGTGGGGGACCTAGAGCGCCCAGAGGAAACCGACGTGAACGTGAAGAGAACATGCAAACTCTACACAGAAATGCCAACTGACCCAGATGAGGCTCGAACCAGCGACCTTTTTGCTGTATGGCAACAGCACTACCTACTGTGCCACTGCAAACATGAGACTGTTTAAGTTGTCTTTTATTATGACATGGATATTTATTCATTACGAACTGACACTGTCTTTTCTGATCACTTTTGACATTACAATGTATAATTAAAGTGTCAATGACAAGTGACAGCATATTAAATATCTAATGACATTATAAAGACAGAATTAAAATTATACCCCTGTAGTAGAGGTAAAAAAAAATTGTTAATGATGTTGTTATTAACTTCACTACACAATTATAAATGCATCATGACATTTTTATAAGATGTTTATGACATGTTATAATGTATTTTGTTATGTCAAGTAATCATAACAAGGACATGTCAAACAATGTCATCTTTGAATTTGAAATAAGTTGTCATAAGCATGCATAAAATCTTCATATTCATGACATGTCATATGTATAAAAATAGAATTAAAAAGTATAAAAATGTTACTGCATTTTTTTTAGTCTTGGATGCAATCAGGAATCAATCATTTGTCTTCCATGTGAGCACCATCATTCAACTTTGCTGCAACACCACAGATTACCTATTCAATTTAAATTTACTGCATAGTAAATGAATCCCAAATATTTCCGGTCAGGTAACACAAACACTCTAGCATATAATATCAAATCAGAGTAGTGTGATCATCTCATCACAACTACTTTTCACATTGAGAAAATTGGCATCATTTTGAATGCAATCTTGTGGACTTTGTGGAGCCGCACAATGCCATATTTCTTATTTTTATTAATACCCTGTAATATTGCTGTAGTGAAGATAAATCATGTTGATGTAGGACCCTCATCTCCGTCTTTGACCTTTGCAAATCTGTGAAAAGACCCTGTAAGAGCAGCATATGAAAACACATGCACATAAAAGACGCATTTAGAGAGAATTAAAATTATAATTGCAAGTGAACTTCTGTCAGACTAGTTATATTATCATCGCCATGCTTAAAATAGGCAGCTAAATGTGTTTTAGGCAGAGGAAGGCCATTCTTTATGCTTGCATTTAATTGAATGAAGCATCTAAATGTCACTCTCAGATGCTTTGACTGCAAACAGAATTAATACATTGCCTTTTTGTTTTTCTTTTTAGTTTTAACTGCTTGTATTGAATGATTTTATGATTTTAGACACCCAAATCATTTCTAAATTGGTCAGGAATGTAGACATCTAATTGTAAGGATAATCTAGTCTGTATTATATGGCTATTAAAAATGGAAAACCATGATTCAAGTTATTTTTTAAGATACACAAAATTTAGTTTGATGATTCAAGTCAGTTTAACGCAGATTGAAAAAACTTGTAAAGTTAATTTAATGAAGCTCAAAATTAACGCAGTAGCTACTGCTTATAGTCAATAATAACACAATGCAACATTTAAGTTTTAATAAACAGAAGTTGATCCCCAAATTTTGGCGATATTTGAAAGGTTGGAGAGATCAAAGATATTGGAGAGATTTAAGACATTGCAAAAGTTGAAGAGAACAGAGATATTGGAGAGATTGAAGATATTGGAAAGGTTGGAGATATTAGAGATATTATAGAGGTTGGAGAGATTGGAGATATAAGAGATATTGGAGAGGTTTGAAATATTTGAGAGGTTGAAAATATTGGAGAGATTGGAGATATTGGAAAAGTTTGAGAAATTGGAGAGATTAGAGATATTGAAATATTGGAAAGGTTGGAGATACTGGAGATATTGGAGGTTGGAGATATTGGAGAGGTTAGAGATATTGGAGAGATATGAGATATTGGAAAGGTTGGAGAGATTGGAGATATTGAAGAGATTGAAAATACTGAAAAGATTGGAGATATTTGGAGAGGTTGCAGATATTGGAGAAATTGGAGATATTGGAAAGGTTGGAGAGATTGGAGAGATCGAAGATATTGGAAAGGTTGGAGAGATCGAAGATATTGGAAAGGTTGGAGAGATTGGAGATTTTGGAGAAGTTGGAGATATTGAAGAGGCTTGAGATTTTGGAAAGGTTGGAGAAATCTGAGAGATTGAAATATTGGAGAGGTTGGAGATATTGAAGAGATTTATGATTTTGTAGATATTTGAAAGGTTGAAGAGATCAAAGATATTGGAGAGATTTGAGATATTGCACAAGTTGTAGAGATCAGAGATATTGAAGAGATTGAAGATATTGGAGAGGTTGGAGATATTAGAGATATTGGAGAGGTTTGAGATGTTTGAGAGGTTGGGGATATTGGAGAGATTGGAGATATTGTAGCGATTGTGTTTTAGCAGGTTTTATTCAGATCTTTTCATTTTGCTAAACAAGCCTGTAATTACATTGTAAATATTGTATAGTTCATTTTTCTTTATTGTTATTTTGTCACTTTCACCTTTTTGCTGGATTTTTTTTTTTCAGGTTTGTGTCGAATAAATACCCTTCACCTTCATCAGCGGCTTCTGTGTCGCTTTTGCCTCCCATCCACCAGTTCGATCCTAACTGAGTAATTGTCACTTGTGTCATCTGAACTAAAAACATTAAGGCAAAAAGAGGCTGTTTAACCATTTATACAATGAATGTTTATAGACAACCTGATATCAAAGGAAAACATATCTATTTTACATTTTTGCTGAATTAATTCATATACGAAATCTGCCCCGATTTGGTGATGGCCAAAAGAGCCAACAGACAAAAAGCAGAATAATATACTGCTGACTTGATCTTTTCAACTTTAGTTGCTATTTTAATGACCTAAAAATCCTAAATGTGAAATGTATAACTGAACTATAAACCCAGCAGAATTAAGAGATAATAAAATATAGAAAGAAATACTCATTACTCATACCCATAAATGCACACACATATTAGAGTTTTTTTTTAATAGAAATATTTATTCAGCAAATCAGTTTTACAAAAACAATTAACTAAAATGATATTAAAATATTTTTACATGTTACCAATGATTTATAATTCAAATAATTCAAAACCTGTATAATGTCAGTAATAATGCAGTTTTGCCATCACAGAATATATTATTAAAACAGATTCTGCAAGCATCGTGCAAACGAATGTGCACAATTGTGCATAATAGAGCACAAAGACGGCCGGTCTCATGTGTCCCTCCTCTCACACACACTCAGGACTCATGTACAGTGACAGAGACTGAGTAAAAAGCTGTGTGGTGGCCTTTTAAACTGTCAACCCATGATTTAGGATCAGTCTGAAGAAAGGAAAGGACTCTGCTCTCTTTAAGGCCATGGCCTGTCACACCACACACTCCGCAGAGATATTCATACTCTTAAACACTTGCACAAGCTGCAATGGGAGCGACAGCCGAGAGGAAAGTGGGAACAGGGTCAGAAATCCATAACCAGACTCGCACCAGTCCGTTCGTGCCGTCGCTCCGCATTCATCTGCTGTCGAAAGAGAAGTGTCACACTTTTGATCTCCTCGTCCACTGAGCACAACGCTTAATTGCACTGGTGGGAGTCTGGGAGGAATCGAACAAAATGTGCACGTTTGCACACACGCGTAGGCTTCATGCCCTCGGTCGACACCGGGATGAAGCGTGTACGTGTTGGAGATGACAAGACAGGAAGGCAATAAGACTTATAATTGATTCTAAGCCACTCTGGAACTCAGAAGTCAAATACAAAACACACACAACTTACAGTAATCAGCACACACACACACTCTCACACCTGTCCTGAATTCCCCATAGAGTCCCAGGCCCTTCTATTGAACGGCTGCGTGTTTACAGAGAAAGGCTTCCCATTGGTTTTCTGATCAATGGGATTATATTTCTTATAACGGAGGGATGAGAGGATGTGTCTGCGGAGGAAAAGTGGCCGAATGAATGAGGGATGAAGGAGCAGAGAGGCATGAGAGAACATATAAGGTGAGGAAATATCGCTCGTATGCACGCTGACTGGAGTGCGAGACAAGAGAGTATTGATTTAGCTTCCTCTCCTCACTTTCCTTTTCGTTTCTTTTCACTCAACGCTTTTTTCTTTTCTCATTATTGGAGCATTTTTCATCCTTTCTGACAGTGCTGTCATCATTTACTCACCCGCTCAGGGATTCAGGCACCAGGAGGTGACTACAATTATAAAAAAGGACAACAACAATGTATTTTAATCTAATTTTTAGAAATATATAAAAGAACATTCTGTAAAATTAAGGAAGAGTTGATTAAAAAAACGTGTTGGTGTTTAGCCATGGGTGTGCATTATTTTGAATAATTCAACAGAAGCGAGTTAATTATTCTGTTAGCACAAAAGATATTGCTCATTTGTCAGGGTTTTTGTATTCAAACAGCTCTTGTGTGTAGGATTAGTTTGTTACACATCTCATGCAGAGCTCACTCAGAGCTTTCCTTTGGCTTAGTCCCAGATTTATCAGTGGTTGCCACAGTGGAATGAACCACCAATTACTCTGGCATACATTTTTTGAGGCGGATACTGTTGGAATGTTTAGCCAATTCCATGCATGTTCAGTACTAAAAGGTCAGGAGAGGGTTTTCTTTAATGTCAAAAATGTAATATATTAAATACAAATGCATAATTCGAGGACAGAGCTCTGGGTTTTGTTACCCTAATGCAATACAATAATTACATTCAGGAGGTTCGCAACCAACCTCACATTTCTCTGACTCTAGCATATATATATATATACAACTGATATTAGCAGGTGGAAATTTGGTGTAATGTCACTTATCAGTCATTCTATACTCCTTTGGCTACTGTACCCAAACATACTTCCTCTTTCTGCATCTCCAATATATTTCACAACTTCTACAAGCATTCAGCTCCTTGTGACATGTCTAGACTTCTTATTAGACAGAAGTCTGGAGCACTACATTTACTCTTATTCGGCTATTTCTCTCTTGTCAGCAGTTCCTTTCAAGATGTATGCAGCACAATAAGAAAGAAGTTGTATGCTTGGTTAATATATGGTATCATACAAAATAAAAAGATTAATTAATCTGTTGTTAGTCTAAACATTTTTTCTAATAAAAAATAAAGACCCTAAGATAAAAAACTTAATTACTTTTTCCCCACAATTACCTTCCAGCCGCAACCCTGCACTAACTTATAAACCCCCAGTGCTGGGAAACATCCATATATTCTCTCATTCACACACACTCATACAGTTCATTTAGTTCATTCAATTCACCTATAGCTTATTTATATACTGGACTGTGGGGGAAACGTTCGAGGTTACAGAAGTAACCCTTCGTTCCCCGAGGAGGGGAACGGAAGTGCCATGAATGGGAGGATTCGGATCAGAAGCCGCTTATCTGGAGAGTATTGAACGGGCCAATGAATGAAATTAATTGGCAGCGTAAGCTTGCGCAGGTGTGCGACATCTGCAATTATCTCAGCATATAAGCACACCTGAAGCCAGCAGACGCCATCCTTTTAAGCTGAAGAGACTTTCAAACAGCTAAGGGACAGTCATTATGGCGACGGAATATGGCACTTCCGTTCCCCTCCTCGGGGAACGAAGGGTTACTTCTGTAACCTCGAACGTTCCCCTTCGGTTGGGGAACTTCAGTGCCATGAATGGGAGAATATGGAAAGCGCCATAATGACTGCACCTTACCAACACCCCCGATGAGGAGATAGTCAAGCAAGCGTGACGCACCCACATCATGGGGGGCGCGGTCCTCCAACGTGTCCCTGGCCCTAATTTATCCTACTTCAACAGAAGTTTTACGGATTTAGATATATTTTTTGGGAAGTCGTGAGCATCTAGATAATTCTAGGAATACGACAGTACGTTGGGAAGCGTGCAATCCCGATAGGGAGGACGCTGCGGAGGCCATCCGTTACCCAAGGGGGGGATAGATGGCAGAATTTACCTATGGACTAGCCCTAAAAAGGGGGAGTACGCATAGCAAAGAGTGGTTAGCGGAGAGGGAAGACACGGGTCCGCCCAGGGGGGGGACTTAACCGTGGCGAAATAAGCATATGGGATCGCCTAGTGGGGATCACGCATAGCAGGCACCTATACCCAAAACGCGGGCTGACCAGCGGGCAGACCTACAACGTAGTGGGCCAGCAAGTGACTCCTCCGCTGAGTCAGTGCTGGGGGCCACGGAGGAATCTGCAGGGCTCACCTGACGGGGAACTTTACTGACAGATAAAAAAGGCGCACGTACCTCCGTGTTAGGGAGAATGGCGCAGCAAGCGTGTTTCAACACCCTACCGAGTTGTCTCCTCAATCACCAAAGGGTTACCTAATACCCTTGAGGAAACCGGCTCCACTCGCAGATTGTAAAACCTTGCAAATGTGTTGGGTGTCGCCCAGCCCGCAGCTCTACAGATGTCTGTTAGAGAGGCGCCGCGTGCACGCGCCCAAGAGGATGCAACGCTCCGAGTGGAGTGTGCACGTACTCCCGGGGGACACGGCTGACCTCGACTCGAATAAGCGAGTGAAATGGCATCCACAATCCAGTGGGATAATCTTTGTTTCGATACGGCACTTCCCTGCTGCCGACCGCCATAACAGACAAAGAGCTGCTCAGATGATCTAAAATTCTGAGTACGGTCCACATAAATGCGCAGAGCGCGAACTGGACAAAGTAAAGAAAGGGCTGGGTCTGCCTCCTCCGGGGGCAGCGCTTGCAGGTTCACTACCTGAACTCTAAAGGGGGTGGTAGGAACCTTGGGCACATAACCGGGGCGGGGTCTCAGGATAACGTGAGAGTAATCCGGCCCGAATTCCAGGCACGAGTCACTGACCGAAAATGCCTCCAGGTCCCCGACCCTCTTGATGGAGGCCAACGCAACCAGCAGAGCTGTCTTCAGGGACAGAAATCTTAGAGATACTGATTCGAGTGGCTCAAAGGGATCGGATCGCAGACTCGTGAGAACGAGGGCGAGATCCCAAGAGGGCATGAGAGGGGGGCGAGATGGATTAATTCGCCTAGCACCCCTAAGGAACTGGATGACCAGGTTATGCTTTCCCACGGTGCCGCCAGCTACCGCGCTATGATAAGCGGAGATGGCGGCCACGTAAACCTTGAGAGTGGAGGGCGACAGCCTGCTGTCCAACTTCTCTTGAAGGAATGAGAGCACAACACTAATCTGGCAATTTCGGGGGTCTTCTCTGCGAGAGACGCACCATTCAGTGAATAGACTCCACTTCAGGGCGTAGGCGCGCCTCGTGGAGGGGGCTCTAGCCTGAGTGATGGTATTAACCACCGCAGTCGGTAGGTTACCTAAGTCTTCCTCGCGTCTAGGGACCACACGTGGAGGTTCCAAAGATCGGGGCGAGGGTGCCAGATGGTGCCCTGTCCCTGAGAGAGTAGGTCCTCTCTCAAAGGGATCCGCCAGGGGAGGGCCGTCGCGAGGAGTGAGAGCTCTGATATCCAGGTCCGGTTGGGCCAAAGGGGCGCAACTAGCAGAACCTGTTCCTCGTCCTCCCTGACCTTGCACAGAAACTGCGCGAGCAGGCTCACTGGGGGAAACGCATACTTGCGCATGCCCCGAGGCCAGCTGTGGGCCAGTGCATCCGTGCCGAGAGAGCCCTCGGTCAGGGAAAAAAACAACTGGCAGTGAGCGTTCTCGGGGGAAGCAAACAGATCGATCTGGGCCTCCCCGAATCGCGCCCATATCAGCTGAACAGACTCGGGGTGGAGTCTCCATTCTCCAGGGCGTAACAGCTGTCGTGAGAGCGCATCGGCTGCACGATTGAACGTGCCTGGGACGTGAATGGCGCGCAGCGATTTCAGCCGCGGGTGACTCCAGAGGAGCAGACGGCGGGCGAGCTGAGACATGCGGCGAGAGCGCATACCCCCCATGCGGTTGATATACGCCGCCGCCGCCGTACTGTCCGTCCTGACCAGCACGTGTTGCCGCTCCAGCACCGGTAAAAAGCGGTGGAGAGCGAGGAACACTGCCAACAGCTCTAGGCGATTGATATGCCAATGCAGCTGGGCACCCTTCCAGAGGCCCGCAGCCGCATGCCCGCGACACACGGCCCCCCAACCCGTGTTGGAAGCGTCTGTTGAAACAACAACATGGCTGGACGCCTGTCCTAGAGGCACACCGGCCTGTAGGAACGAGGGGTCGTTCCAAGGGCTGAGGGCGCGGCGACACAGCGCAGTAACCGAGACCCGGTGTGTGCCCGCGTGCCATGCGCGTCTGGGGACCCGATCGTGAAGCCAGTGCTGAAGTGGTCTCATATGGAGCAACCCTAGCGGCGTGACGGCGGCTGCGGATGCCATATGCCCCAGGAGCCTCTGAAAGAACTTCAGTGGGACCACTAGTTTGCTGTCGAGCTCCCTCAGACAGTTCAGCAACAGGCGAGCGCGTTCCTCGGAGAGGTGCGCTACCATGGTGATCGAGTCCAGCTCCATCCCGAGAAAAGAAATCCTCTGCACGGGGACGAGTTTGCTCTTTTCTTGGTTGAACTGAAGCCCCAGTAGGCGGAGATGCCGAAGCACCTCGTCCCTGTGCATAATCAATTGCTCCCGCGAGTGGGCTAAAATCAGCCAGTCGTCGAGATAATTGAGTATGCGAATGCCCGCGAGCCGAAGGGGCGCTAGGGCACCCTCCGCGAGTTTGGTGAAGACCCGCGGAGACAGAGAGAGCCCGAAGGGGAGGACCTTGTACTGCCACGCTCGACCCTCGAACGCAAACCGCAGAAATTGGCGGTGGCGTGGAAGAATGGAGACATGGAAATACGCGTCCTTCAGGTCTATGGCTGCAAACCAATCCCGAGGACGAACGCATTGGAGAATGCGCCTCTGCGTGAGCATTCTGAACGGCAGCTTGTGCAGACAGCGGTTCAAAACGCGCAGATCTAGGATTGGCCGTGACCCACCGCTCTTTTTGGGTACGATGAAGTATGGGCTGTAAAACCCACTCTCCATCTCGGCTGGAGGAACCGGCTCGATTGCACCCTTCGCCAGGAGGGCAGCAATCTCCTCTCGCAAGACAGGGGCGGACAGGGGGTTGACCCTGGAGAAATACACGCCCGTAAACTTGGGGGGCCGTTTCGCGAACTGAATCGCGTAACCGAGTCTGATTGTGCGTATGAGCCACCGCGAGGGGCTGGCCCGCGCTAACCAGGCAGGCAGAGCCCTCGCTAATGGAGTCATCGCTACAATCGCTGACGTACCAGCGGTGGGGCAGCGCGGAGTGGGTGTGCTGATCCGGGAAGCACGAGGGTCCCGCGGAAAAGCTGGAGGAGAGCGATTCGCTCTGGCTCCGCACCCTGACTCCGGAGAGGGGGCTGGAGGGCTGAGGGAAGGGAGACCGTCCCCCCAGCGCTCGTGAGCCACTGGCGAAGCACGTAGAGTCTGCGAGCCGGAAGGCAGCGCGTCCCGGACTGGCAGAACTCGTGCAGTCACATCCGGGGAAGGGAAAAAGTGCTCTTTTACTGATGTTTTGGTGGCACTGAAAAGTACCGTTGTTATCGGGGCCCCGCCCTCCAGCGGGGAAAGAGCAAGTTTCCTCTTCTCCGGATGGCCTGTCTCAGGGACGCTTCGCGGTCCGTTTACCGGACTTAACGGCGCCCTGGGCAGGAGGGGCTGCCTGCTTTCGAGGTGAACGCCGCGCCCGCTTGGCCGGAGGCGCAGGCGGGGGCGGGGCAGCACTCGTTGGCGGGCGCCCTCGGCGAGGAACAGCGGAGGTGGATGGCTCGGCGGGCGGAGCGGGCTTACGGCCACGCCGATAGATGACATTGCCCATCGCATCCGACTGCTCTTTCACCGCCTTGAATTCCTGGGTGAATTCACCGACGGTGTCGCCGAACAGGCCAGCCTGGGATATGGGCGAGTCAAGAAAGCGAACTTTGTCAACGTCGCGCATATCGGCCAGGTTTAGCCAGAGGTGGCGTTCCTGAACCACAAGTGTGGACATCGTCCTCCCCAGCGCACACGCGGCGGACTTAGTAGTCCGAAGAGCATAGTCGGTCGCGGTGCGCAGCTCATGTAATAATCTTGGGTTGGACCCGCCCTCGTGCAGCTCGGCCAGCGCCTGCGCTTGGTAGCGCTGGTAGGTGGCCATCGCGTGCAAAGCAAAAGCAGCCTGGCCCGCAGCCTTATAAGCTCTGGCTCCGAGGGAGGCAGACAACCTACAGGCTTTGGACGGGAGGCGGGGCAAACCCCGCCACGTAGAGGCGCCGCGCGGACAAAGATTGACCGCGATAGCGCGCTCCACTGACGGGATCGCCTCATACCCCCTGGCAGCTCCGCCGTCAAGGGCGGTGAGGGCGGAGGCACTCGCAGCACGGGCAGAGAAAGGTGCCCTCCAGGACTGCGTGAGCCTACTGTGCACTTCCGGGAAGAAGGGGACGAGAGGCTTCGAAGGCTTCGCCTTCTGGTCCTCTACGTAGCACCCATCTAGTCGGTCCGGCCGCGGAGCTGGGGGATAAACCATCTCCAACCCCACGGCCGAAGCAGCCCGGGAAAGCACGGCTAACATGTCCGCTTCAGGATCCGATTTGACAGCGCTCACCTGCCCGGAGGGGGCGAGCGGGTCCGGATCTTCGTCGGACAGTGAAAGCCCACCCTCCGATGCCGCGGAGGACATCTGATCTCCGGTGTCAGCGAGTGTGAGAGCTACCATCTGGTTAGACGGATCACTCTCACCACCCGAAGCTTGGATGGAGCGCCGTGAGGAGCGAGAGGTCCGCGAGCCCGTGGGCGGCGGATTAGCTCCCGCTGAAACCCTCAGATCTGCCCGAGCGCCCGCTGCTTTTTTAGAACAGGAGGCAACTGGGGTGGCTCGCTCTCTTGCGAAAGTTAGCCGCGATCTTAGCTGTGCAACGGTCATGGCATCGCAATGACGACATGAACCGCCCGCGAGCACCGCATTAACATGCTGGACCCCCAAACATGCAATGCAGTGATCGTGTCCATCATCCGGAGACAGGAAACCCCCGCATCCAGAAACGCACAGTCGGAGCGCCATCCTGAAAAGGACGTGCTGCACGACTGTGTTGCTCTTTTAGGAAAGTTGCAACTATACGCACCGCTCTGGAGGACCGGACCCAAAGAACCGCAGGCAAGGGAGTAACCCAGCTCGACCGTCTGCCACCGCGAAGACCCACTCTGGACCGGGAGAAACGCTCGTTCGCTCTGAAGTGCTGATCAGCAAGAGGAACCCTCATCGACTCACTCAGAAAGGATCTGAAGCGAAAAGGATGGCGTCTGCTGGCTTCAGGTGTGCTTATATGCTGAGATAATTGCAGATGTCGCACACCTGCGCAAGCTTACGCTGCCAATTAATTTCATTCATTGGCCCGTTCAATACTCTCCAGATAAGCGGCTTCTGATCCGAATCCTCCCATTCATGGCACTGAAGTTCCCCAACCGAAGGGGAACTGGAGAGCCCGGAGGAAACCCACATGTACATGGGGAGAACATGCATACTCCACACAGAAATGCCAACTGGCCCAGCTGGGACTCAAATAGGTGACCTTCTTGCTGTGATGCATCAGTGCTAACCACTGAGCCATCATGCCAGCCCTCATGCAGAGCTTATGTGGTTAATTCCATAACTTAATTTTAAAGCTAATAATAGTCTTGAGCAATGATTGCAGACTAATGAAGTTGAGCGAGAGAGAAATTAAGCGTATTTGTATTGTGTTTGACTGCCTTGAGCTCTGACTAATGCAGTTATAAATGCCTTTTTTAGAGAGAGAGATTTTATTTATTTATTTATTTAATTCTATTGGTTTTGATTAGGTGTTGTAGACTGTAATTTAAAATAACTAAAATCATTTTGCTTGGGAAATACCTGCTTCGAACTACTTTTTGTTTTCTCGGAAACAACTTTTCAAATGTTCATCAACCAATAAAATCACTTTTTTCAAATTAAAAACACTTTAAAACAATTTTGCAGTGGCAGCAGTTGGACAAAACATCTGCTGCCTCAAGTATTACTATCTTATTTTAATTTTTTAATACAAATATATAAAAAATAATATTATTATTTTTATTATTTGAAGACAGAGTACAATTCATGATGTCCACTTTATATTAAAAAATGATTCCATCCATCCGTTTTCCTTCAGCTTAGTCCCTGATTTATTAGGGCTTTCCACAGCGGAATGAACCACCAACTATTCGAGCATATGTTTTACACAGCGCATGCCCTTTCAGCTGCAACCCAGTGCTGGGAAACTCTTGCATTTAAGTTTATTGAATTTACCTACGCCATGTGTTTTTGGACTATGGTGGATCCACAGAAATTCATACAAATTCACGTGAACATGGGGAGAACATGCAAACTCCTAAAAGAAATGCCAATTGGGATTCAAACCAGGGATTTTTTTGCTGTGAGGTGAAAGTGCTAACCACTAAGCCACCATGCCACCCAATGAAATCATTCTCAACAGTTAATTGGTAATCACTGATTTATTTGAATCAGTCAGAAAGATTAATGAAACAGCTGCGTGATTTTTAACTAAACACTTTGTGAATCATTCAAAGCTGTTACTTTGTTTCTAACAGACTGAATAGTGAGTCATGTGTCAGTTGGGTAGTGCATTATCTGAATTCTGAAAATGAAATAAATAACTGTGGAATCATTCCCAGACAGTTCACGCACTGTTCAACAAGATGAATTTGCAGATTTGGTTTCAGCTGAGTCACTGTCACTTCATCCAACGCCTCTTATGTTCTACATTTTTCTAAATTTTCTGTTACAAGAAGCTGCTTCAGATGATTCAGTATGTTCAGGGAATGGAGAAAATAATTCATACTGATTTACAATCCATAAAGACCATTTTACAAATAGTTTGATTGAGTCTTTGAAATGAAGCTCAAAAAGAGACTGCACTTGGAGTAAACTATTGCTGTTTTTTTCTATGTACTGTATACTGTTAAACTGTTAAAAGTATGAGACACATTTTTTAACATGTGTTCAAACCACGTATATATTTTATCAAGTCATATATATATATATATATATATATATATATATATATATATATATATATATATATATATATATATATATATTAGGGATGTAACGGTATTGTAAATACCGTCATACCGCAATATTAATTTTTTTCGATATTACCGTAGTCGCATGACTCGGTAAAAATATAGGTCTTCTGAGAAAATTTGCTCAGGCGAATGAAGCGAACGGGAGGTAGCGAAAACTACAATTCCCATCAGCCTATGCTTGACCATCATCCCTTGCGGTCTGTTGTCGCTACAGATCCAGTAATGCGGAAATGGAGTGTGCTGCTAGAAGCTGGGATGAAAAAGAGCTGGAAAACTCTAAAGCGGGTGTTGTCGCCGCGCACGTACTGAATAGCGGTGTTGTCGCGCGAGTTCTTATCAGCTGTGTTGTCGCGCGAGTTCTTATCAGCTGTGTTGTCACGCGCGTACTGAAAAGCGGTGTTGTCGCGCGCGTACTGAATAGCGGTGTTGTCGTGCGAGTTCTTATAAGCTGTGTTGTCGCGCGCGTACTGAATAGCGGTGTTGTCGCGCGCGTACTGAATAGCGGTGTTGTCAGCACACTGTTCAGATTGATGCAGACATGAGACCTCTATCTCACTCATGGTTTGTCCTCTCAAGTGGGGGAAAGACAATGCACAACGTTACCCACTGCTGTCAACCTGGGCCAAGTCATATCTCTCTTGTCCCAGAAACCTCAGTCCCAAATGAGAGGGTTTTTTCTGTTGCAGGGGACATTGTAAATACCCAGAGATACCAGCTTTTACCAGATTATATTTATATGATAATTTTCCTTTAAACCCATCTCTATCTAAGTGAGTGAGTGATTAAATGTTGAATGTGATGAGTTTTCAACAATACTAAATTGAAACTTTATTTTTTTACATGGTTTAATATTTTTTTGTTATTAAAATTGAAGTTCCTGTTTCAAAGCTTACAGATAGATGGCTAATTTGTATGTCATTGACACTTTTGGCACTTTTTTGGAGTATTTTCATAAGTTTAGTTTTTTCCTGTAATGAAATTCTGATACCGTTACATCCCTAATATATATACATATAATATATATATTAGGGATGTAACGGTATCAGAATTTCACGGTACGGTAATACCTCGGTATGAAAGTCACGGTACGGTATTTATTGAATCATTTATATATATATATATATTTATATTGAATCATTTATATATATTTCCCCCACAGTCCAAAGTTAAAAACCTAAAATGGCCGTATGAGTTTGTGAGAGTAAGAGAGTGTATGGGTGTTTCCCAGTACTGGATTGCAGCTGGTGGGGCATTTGCTGCATATGCTGGAATAGTTGATGCTTTATTCTGCTGTGGCAACCCCTGAAATAGAAACTAGGTTGAAGGAAAATAAATTAATTTTGTTGATTTCCAGTAAAACCATGAAATAGTAACAAGACCTTATGACAAAAAGGTAATTTTAGTTAATTACCTTATGTAATTAACTAAAACTGTTTAAAATGTATAGTATAAACCAAATTCCTCAAAAGTTGGGACATTTTTTAAATCAAGAATATGCACTACTCATTCTGCCTAAATACAAAACCTCAGATGCTCAGCAATCAGTGGTCATCATTATGTGTTTCTCCGTATCGTGATCATCCATGCATTTTCAATGGGACACCAATCTGGCCAGAAACCGGTCAAACACATCCATTCTGCCTACAAAACCAAGCTGCTGTAGCACATGAGAATGAGGCTTGGTTTAATAACCATAGACTTAGACTCTATAACCATAACTATAACCATAGACTCTGAATGGTCTCTTTAAACTTTGGGACTAAAATCTCAATCTCTGTTTTACCCAGAAACAAGCTAAAATATAAACTCCTCTAAGCCCAGCACACATCTCCATTGTTCTTGATGATCTGAGATCTGAGCCTGGAGAATTAGCATGCATTACTTTGGCACACAGCTGGTGTACAGTTTTCTCCATCAACAAGTGGCATTTCTTGATGCAGCAGCAGACTTAATTAAGCTTTTTTTCTGTAGCTCTCCTGAGCTCATGTGGCTTTATTCAACAACACATCATAGCTATTTTTCATGCTTTGTCATCTGAGGTTCAAAGGTGGAGCACATTCAGCCGAGGTCTCCTGCCTTTCTCTATACAAATTGAGATTTCACTGGATTTTCACTGGAAAAAAACTATATTTAAGGCCATCAAATCTGGGTTGTAGAATGGTAGATGACATTAAAATAGTAGTAAAAATATTGTTAAAATACCAAAAAAAGTTAATTAATTTTTGTTTTTAGCCTATGATATCAAATTGTAAGAGGTTCAGAAAGCATAATGCAACATTTTACCTATTGGCAGAATCGTTTTAAGAATTCATACCAATAACTTGGTACTAATTTATATCCATGTCAAAAGAGATAATCTCCAAAATTTAGACCTTTTTGGTTTTCTTTTTAAACACAAGAAGATAATCTAAAGAAAACTGGAAACCTGTTGACCCATAGTATTTGATTTTATATACTATGAAAGTCAATAGTTTAAGATTTTCAGCTTTCTTCAAAATATCTTCTTTTAAGACCACTTGAGGGTGAGTAAATAGTGAGTAAATGTACATTTTTATGTGAAATATCTCTTTAAGCCCAGTGACAGCCGTAGTCTGTCAATGTACAGAAAGAAAAAATCTACTTGGTTTTCAGCTAGACACCTCCTATATATTTTAAGATGAAAGAAATGCCTTGAATGACATGAAGGAAATAGATAATAAAATAAATTTCCTTTTGGGTAAACTGCCGCTTTAAGTAAAGTTTTAGTGTTTACTTTACAAATGCTGTTAAGGACAGCATAATAGCCACGGCAGCACAAAGGACCTGTCCTCCTGACAAACCAAAAGGAGCAACACTGACAGAAGAACAAAAGGAAGAGACGAATGGGATGGAAACAATGGTATGATAACTGCCCTGGCTTTAAAGAATAGAGACTAGAGCCAATTTTTGGGGTGCAATCAGAGGTAGCGCAGCCAAAACATGACAGAAAGAGAGAACGAGAAGACAAACAGGAACCGCAAAAGACATTTTTAAAGATGAATGGAATGAGGCACATGGGGACTTGTGGGAGCAAGACAACAAAAATGAAAGACAGGCAAAGATGAAAAAAAAAACTGTTGTCCCAAATATGACAACTAAACTATAAACAGTCAACATGAGTAAGCAGAACTATAACACGTCATTTCCCTATGAAAGAAAGAAGGGAAGAAAGAAACAAATAAAGAAAGAAAGAGGGATAATGTCTCATAGAGTGTCTGACTTAAGGAGGCAGAAAATGTTTGTTAGAAAAAAATTTGCATTGTATTGAATTAAACGGCTTCATTTCTGAAGCCACAGACACCACCAGAGATATAAATGTTTAATTACAGAACTTATAAAAAATTAAGACATATTGAAATCTCTCAGTGCAGCCTCACATCATAATTCACGGTGCATATTTTGCACATTAATCTTTCTAATGGCTACATCTCTGCATTTGGTTTATTCACACGAAATGCTGCAGTTTCCCCTCATTCATTATTCCTAAATATCTAAAATTCATACGATGACACATTTTACACATCAAAACTGTCAGAGAGTTTTCCCCGCTCTCAGCAGAATCATCGGCGTAAACCAGTTAGACCCCAAATTGTGCAAGTTGTTGAATATCCAATATAATTGTGTATACCTTCAAGGACAACACCATCTCCTCAGTCCTCTGTCTGTTTGACAAGCCAGTTTAAATAATTCCTGCAGGTTGCTGCCTCGCTCTCTCCACCTGGAGAGGACGCAAATATATTCATGTCGCACGCCGCCCTATTGATTCCCCGGCTGCACAGGAATTAAAGGGCACACCACACAAATCATCATTAAATAAATATTCACACATTTCCAGCCCCCAGACCACAGTACATCCGTGCGAAAACCCTCTTTATCTCGGCTAATTTGAATTTGGGGATGCGGTAACATGCCTGGTCAAATTAAAGCATCAGAGATACATGACACACACTAAACGCCCTCACACACACGCACCTCGAGTGCTCTCAAAATGTGATTAATGCCCGAGATTTGGTCCTTGAGGAGAATAAACAGAAAAACATTAGTCAGGCGTGAAACAACAAATACATAGCTTGAGCACCTGTCCTTTTTTCTATTACATTTTTCCTCTCATCTCCGCATCACTGTCTTTCTCTTCCCCTGCTGCGCCTTTCGTCTGCGGACTGGCAGCATATATAATCCCTCCGTAATGGACGTTTAATATTTACACGTTTGGTGTAATCACTTAAATGCCTGTTTTACCACGGCCTTGTTTGGGTAGTTGGAGGGCATCTGACAGCCTATTCATCACAAAGTGAGCGTGCGGAACCTCTCGCCCCCCTTAACAATCAATCAACCGACAACTCCAACCCCCTCACACACACACACGCACACGCACACGCACACACACTGCTGCAGATACAGCCTGTCTTACCAAGTATAATCACTTCTGTTTGCATAACCCCCCACCGCACACACACACACTCACACACAAACCACAGAACGATACCTATTAGTCCATCATCTGAAAGGCCCTACCTGTGAATAGCTCCATAGGCTCCAGGGATTAATCTTTAGCCCTTCAGACTCATGGCAGCTCTATGCATTTAGAAAGCCTCCATTGGCTCAGGTAATGGGATGTGGACTTTACACTGAAATACATCTAATCATAAGGTTAGCTTTTGATTTCCTTTGAAAGGATTCAGCCGATGCTGAATTACCTTGGCTGCTGGAGAGAATGCGAATCAAGCGTTTATTGGATGGCTTTGGTTGCACTCTTTCCAAAAATCGCTTTGAGCTTTTCTTGGTCACTGTATAAAGAGAGGGGAAATAAATCAATGGCTTTAGGGGGGCTGATATAAAGGGTCGTTTATGAACAGATTGATTTGAAAAAGTTTATATTAATGCATGTAAATATACCCATGCCGAATCTATAAATGAATTTAACAAGGAATAGAGAGTTCAAATCTGAAGGCTAAAAGAAAGAATTCATTTGCTCACTTTTGTGGTGATCTTAAAGGGATAGTTCATCCATAATGTATGTTCTTTCTTCATTTACTTAGCCTTCAGTTGTTCAAAACCTATTTGAGCTTGTTCCTTCTGTTAAACACAAAATAAGATATTTTGAAGAATGCTTGTAGCTGGTACGCATGTATCAACTTTTGTACACTATAAAAAAATGATATGATGAATTATATGCATATGTGTTTCGATCATTGCAACTTCATTTCTTCATTTTCTTGTCGGTTTAGTCCCTTTATTAATCCGGGGTCGCCACAGCAGAATGAACCGCCAACTTATGCAGCAAGTTTTTACGCAGCGGATGCCCTTCCAGCCGCAACCCATCTCTGGGAAACATCCACACACACATTCACACACACACTCATACAGTACAGACAATTTAGCCTACCCAATTCACCTGTACCACATGTCTTTGGACTGTAGGGGAAACCGGAGCACCTGGAGGAAAGCCCACGCGAAGGCAGGGAGAACATGCAAACTGCACACAGAAACACCAACTGAGCTGAGGTTCGAACCAGCGACCCAGCAACCTTCTTGCTGTGAGGCGACAGCACTACCTACTGCGCCACTGCCTCGCCTCATTGTAACTTATTAAACTAAATTAATCATGTTCTAATTTATTTTTTATAAGTTATGCAAGCTGTTTTAAGTCAGTTTAACATAATATGTTTAATGGACTCATAAGGTTAATTTGATTCAGCTGAAACATTTAAGGCAACCAGGACTTTTTGACAGTGTAGTAATTTTTATTCCTACTATGGATGGATGGGTGCCAACCACCAGCTATCTTCAAAATTTCCTATTTTGCATTCAACAGAAGAAAGGTTTAAAACATATATACAGTAAATTATGAAGTCATTTTCATATTTTTGTGAACTATTGTAAATACAGAAAACATTGATATTTTTAACAGTATCTCTTTTTACACAGGAAAAAGTCATCCTTGTGTGGAACAGTTAACGGAACTAATAGTGTATAAACTTCAATACTTTCAATAATGTTGAATAATCATTTCAAGTTCAGATGAAATGGTTGCAAGGTTTAGGTCATACAAAATACTGTAATTATTTCTGTATTACTATCTTTCTGTATCATACGGTCAATTATTTTGACCAAAATGCAGGAACTATTCCTTTACAGAAAGTAGCATCATTATACATATGCATAATTAATTCAATTTTTACAGAAGAAAAAAAAACATCTCTAGAAATGAAAAATGTTTCTTGGATTAATTAGATTAATGGAGTGAATAGGTGTATATATGCTGCCCCCTGTTGGAAAATTAATGAGGGTCTTGAATTTTTAGTCTGTATCCTAAATGTATTTCTGAAAAACATGCACACACAGTCTTGTCCGATGGAGTAGGTTTTTTTTTTGCGTTAAATTAAACACAATTATCATTATAAATCAACAATTTTAAATTAAAGGCATACATTATGTATGGCACACTTCCAAAGATATTGGGATCTCAATATGAAATGTTACTCCAAATGTATTTTGTTCAACTCCAGCAAAATCCATTGAATTTATCCAGTCTCAGACTCATAAATTATCTTTTTTAAAGTGTGCATAGAAGGTCTCTAGAGGTATTAAATATATCTCAATGTAATTTTAGGCTCTGCTCCTTAGAAAACTTTTCTTTTGGAGTCTTGAATTTTGAAGGCCACAGGGTTCAGACCCAGAAATACTGAATATTTTAGGTCCTTAAAAAAGGATATTCAAAAGAAAATGTGATATTGAAAAGTACAATCAGATATCTTTAAAGATAAAAAAAAGTTATTTATTACGGAAGGAAGATGTTAAAATTATTACACAGATGTACTTTTAATTTCCCAGTACTGAGTTATGGCTGGAAAGGCATTCGCTGCATAAAACATATGCCAGAATAGATGGTGGTTCATTCCCCTGTGGCGACCCCTGATAAAAAAGGGACTAAGCCGAAGGAAAATGAATAAATGAATAAAAAATGAATGAAAAAATGGTTTAAAAAGTATATTTATGACAAGTACGCTAATTAGCAAGTAAGTTGTTTTGCTAGAGTGACAAAACCTACTTAGCTTGTCGGCATCGTGCTTTCTGCACCTCACTAAAGCTAAGCAGGGCTCCACCTGGTTAGTACCTGGATGGGAGACCACATGGGAAACTAGGTTGCTGTCAGAAGAGGTGTTAGAGAGGCCAGCAGGGGGTGCTCAACCTCTGGTCTGTGTGGGTCCTAATACCCCAGTATAGTGATGCTGAACAGTGTCACTAAACATCTTGTCCACTGGCTAACGAAAGAGACATTAAAGCAAGGGCCTGACTCTCTGTGGTCATATAAAACATTGGATATCCTTCGGAAAGAGTAGGGATGGCCATCACGGCCTACTAACCATCCTCAGATCATAATTGGCTTCATCACTCTCCTCACTTCATCACGTCTCCTCTCCTGACTGCCCCCATTTTTGTCCAGAAAAGCCCTAAACATTTATTGAATAACTATTATTATTATTTATTACTAAATTTTTGGCGGTTCATTCCGCTGTGGCAATCCCTGATAAATAAAGGACTGAGCTAAAGGAAAACAAATGAATGAATAAATGACTTTTATTTAAAACTTTTAAGTAACTTTTAAGGATGTGAAGAGAATTTAATATCTATTTGAAATATTTCCATATTGCTCTAAATGTGCAAGTTATCCAATAGTATATTTACTTATTCATTCATTTTCTTTTCGGCTTAGTCTCTTTATTAATCCGGGGCCAACACAGCGGAAAAAAACACCAAATCTGCTGCTCCGCTGCTAGCGACCTTCTTGCTGTGAGGAGACAGCACTACCTACTGTACCACCGCATTTCCTCCCATAGTATTAATTACTCAAATTGTTGCTATTTTAAATGCCAATTTTGGCAACAGCTTGTCCCCTTAAACTCTCATTTTATGGAAAAATTACAGTGTAGACATTCTGCTAAATCTCTTCTTTTGTAATTTATGCCAGGGAAAAAATATTTAAAATTATTTGAAATATTTGCATTTTGCAAATTTTGGAAAACACAAAGATGTTCTGGTTGATTTGACACTGAATAACCCAGTAGAAATGCCTGTACATGCAATGGGACAATCTGAGTTTTGTCAGTGCTAAGGGTGCGGTTGTGTGATTTCACTTTTTCACTCTCTCTTGCTTCATCGGACCATGACATGTTCATTCCCACACTTGTCACTGTTGGGAAAAAGTTGCTCTAACACGCTATGATATGAAGTGCAGTGCAGACATTGCACAGGTATGTTTTAATCTCCCATGGCCCTTGCACCCTGTTATTAAGCCCTCTATATTTCCTTATTACTCTCTCCACAAAGGTTTTGGGTGTAGGAGGATTTACTTTTCATCATTAACTTCAATTTCAATATTTGCATTGGAACCAAGAAGACATTTCATAACAACATCATGGCATGTTATTAGTTTTAGCACGGAGACATTAATCTTCTTACATAAACATAAATCGGTTGGCGGGTTTAGTTTTTTGTCACCTACTAAATTCAAATTTTTATGATGGGGTCATTTGGGCAAAGTTTTCTGGCCGTCTGCCTATGAATTTCTGAATGGAGCTTTGTAGATGGAGATTTCTGAAAGCAATTAGTCAAAATAACTGTCAACTCCCATCAAACTCTACCACAAATATTTCTGCCTGTGTTTTTTTTTTCCTGCATGCATTGCAAGGGCAAGATAGGGACACGCCTGTGTTTGTCAAGCAGGTGTTTGTGTCTGCGAGTGTTTCTGTCATTCAACCACCACACTTTGTTCATCTGAAGCGGAGAAGCAGCAAACCCTAAATACTTCAGCAGCAGCATCAAACTAGCAGGTAACTGTCAGGTACTTATTAACTAGCTTGTGTTAAGCTTCACGCATGCTAAAAACATAAAGAGTATAAATGGTGAAAAGTCTTGTTGCTTGTGCTTGGCGGTGCATGTCTTAAATTCTCAGCTCACTGCATCACTGTTCGCCTCTGCTAACGGTTTAGTTCTCTGAGCCATATGGAGCTGCAAGTGTCTTGCCTATTCTGCCGTGTTGTCATGCCTGTTATCAGAGATCTTTTTAGGCTTTGCTAAAACTTTAGAACAAGGATCCTCAAGTATGTTCAATGAGATCAACTTTCCTACAGCATTTAGCTCTAACTCTAATCAAACACATCTATCTAGGTTGGAGCTAAACTCCCAAAGACCTTCTAGGGTGTAAGTTATGAGCAACCCTGCTTTAGAAAACACTCATCTGTTTACCTGCCCGCTCAGTCATGATTGGTGCGTAAATGTGTGATCAAATAAATTTGATACTACAGATATATTGTTAGTTAATGTGAATATATATTATTAAGTCTATGTGATTGCATGTATAATTAAAATTTGAAATGTCTGTGAATTCAAATGTGCAAATTACCCCATTGTATAAATTACTACAAATGTTGTTCTTTTAAATGTCAATGTTGGTAACATCTTGTCCTCTTAAACTTTCGATGTATGGAAAAATTGCAGCTTAGATATTCTGCTAAATCTCTTCCTTTGTGATCTATCCATGCCAGAGAAAATAATTTATTTGATGTTAGCCAGGGAGTAAATGATACCATTGTTTTTATAAACTTGCAACACAATCTCATGGCAATTTGTAACATTCTTCTAGGTCTAATTCTTACAAATCTGTATGTTTTCATTCATACATTGTAGTATGATTTTCTCCTCCCCAAATGACAGTTGGGTTTTAATAAGTTTAGTTTTCTACTTGTCATTTGTAAGTCTTTCTTCATGTTTTATGACTTCTACAGGAACAACATGAACATGCAGACTGCAGAGGCCGTGTCAGCGACCATAAACACCAACCGGAACTGTACTGTGGAGATCACCAATATTAGCTCCGCTTACTGTCTTATCAATCCAAAGTAAGAAAACAATTATACCTGAGCATGTGCAGATGCATTTCACATTCATATTATCATCATTTCACTTCCATTACACTTCTGAACCAAATATAAAAAGTGAATTAAGATCTTAAAATGTGTTTAGCGTCTGATAGATCCAGTGCAGTCTCATGGCAATTCGTAACTTTTTGATTTAGTGGCTAATTTGAATAAATTCATTCAATCTCATTCGTACAATTTAGTAAAATTTGCTTATCCCCCAAAGACCATTGGGTTTAGGGGTGGGTTTTGGTGCCATGCCTCTTTTAAAATGGTACATTTTCGTATGACTAAATGAATTAGTCGATAAACTGACAAAACGATCTAAAGTTTCTCCGTGAGATAAGGCTGGATTAATCCATTAAAGTTTTTTTTTAAGTGGTTATTGAAAGTAACCAGTCAAGTGATTGCAATTGTTTTTATTTATACTGTGTTACTGAGCAACATTAACCATGAACCTCTTTCAGAGTGTGTATGACCAGTGGGTTCAGCTTCCATCCTCCTCAACCCACCATCCGCACCGCCAAGACCGAGGTTTGCTCTTTCACCAAAGATGATAACACGGCCACTGGGGCTGTGGGCGTCTTGACCTACGACCTATTCCACATGCAGAACCACATGTGCACTGAGCGCATGGCCATTCTGTTCTCCGTCCCCTATGATTACCACCTCTACAAGAACGTTTTGGGCATAGGCATTTTTGAGAGCAGCCGGGAATGTGATAAAGCCCTGTACAAACACATGTATGAGGGAAAGGACTTCAGCCAGTTCACCCGGGTCGATGCAGGAGGATCTGGAGTCCTGCACAGGGGAAAGAAAGTCGACTTAAGAGTCACCATGTCAACTGTGGGCAAGGCTATTCTTAAGCTGGAGGTGTACGATAAGATGGGCTAAATAATAAGCAGATTTAGTATGGCATTAACAGAATATGTTTAGTTATTCATTTTGATGTGATACTTGCATAATCATATACAAAATCATATAGACATGCATGCCATTGTGCTTTCAAATACTTCAGTTACATTTTGATATCTGTTCATGGATTTATGCAGTCTGTTTTCATTATAATGTTTTTGCAAAAAAATTCTGAATAAAAAAATAAATCACTAATTTAATGTCGTGTTCGTTTAATTGTGTTTGCAATAATGTAATGTTATACATATAATGTACACTATATACATATAAAAATGAGTAATGAGTTGGCCATTTGGTATTTATCAATTACAGATAACGCAAATTCACATCTCATAAATTAATATTTAATGTAAGCAGACACCATACAAACATAAAAGTTCATGGATACACTACCAAAAATTGATGTTTTTCATGTATTTAATGTTTTAAATGCTATATTATCTCTACTACAAACCTAACAAATGTGCACATTTCACATATTATATACAGAAATAATTACATTTTCTGCAATATATTACTTAAAACTGCTAAAAAAGAAAAAGGTCAATAAAAGTTTGTCTGTTAAATGATCCAGTTGATAGAGCAGAAATCAAAGTCTCAAAATGCAATTCAAAAGCATGAATTAACAAGTTAAATCACAAGCTATGGGCAGCTATTAACAGATTCCTTTAAAGAGTGGAAATAAAACCTGTGTCCTTTTCTTTTACTAGTTTCATTCATTGAAATGCATAATATTACTCATCTTTACAGTTCAATGGCTTGTTTTTTCAAATAACAAACAATCAATTGGAAGCAACTAATGTAAACATGTAGATGTGGTCAAGAAAACAGCTGAAGTTCAAATTGAGCATCAGAATGGTGAAGAAAGTTAATTGAAGTGGCTTTAAAGGTTGCATGGTTGCTGCCTGTATTTGGAAAACTGTGTAATAAATACTGCCTAGGGCAGGGGTGTCCAAACTCGGTCCTGGAGGGCCGGTGTCCTGCTAAGTTTAGCTTCAACTTGCTTCAACACACCTGCCAGGAAGCTTTTAGTAAATCTAGTAAGCTTATTTAGCTGGTTCAGGTGTGTTTGATTGGGGTTGGAGCTAAACTCTCCAGGACACCGGCCCTCCGGGACCGAGTTTGGACACCCCTGGCCTAAGGTTTTAAAACCATATCTAGAGTTTAGTGAATGCTCCAAATAAGAGAAAATATCTAATAAGCAGCAGTTCATTAGGTGAAAATGTCATGTTTAGGCCAGAAATCAGAGGGGAATGATTCAATAATAACTCAAATAATTATTCATTACAATCAAGATCTGCAAAAAATACACAACACACCAAACTTAGAAGCAGATGCGCTATAGCAGCAGAAAAGCACAATACTTTCAGTTGAAAACATCAAACTGAGGCTTCAATTCAAACAGTCTCACCCGCATTGAACAATATAATATATATATATATAATAAAGTTAGTCTGACTGCGACATGCTGGCTCAGTGGTTAGTAAATCTCACAGTAAGTCACTGGTTTGATTCCCAGCTGGGTCAGTTGGCATTTCTGCGTGGAGTTTGCATGGTCTCCCCGTGTTCACATGGGTTTCCTCCGGGTGTTCTGCTTTCCCCCACAGTCCTGAGACATGTGCTGGGTAAACTGAATAAACTAAATTGGCCGTAGTGTATGTGTGTGCACATGAGAGTGTATGGGTGTTCCCAGTACTGGGTTGCAGCTGGAAGAGCATACACTGTGTAAAATGCTGGATAAGTTGGTGGTTCATTAAGCTTTGGCGACCCCTGACGAATAAAGGGACTAAGCCGAAGGAAAATGAAATGAATAAAGTTAGTCTGATCTGCTGAGTCTTGATTTGTGTTGTGACATTCGTGTGGTAGGCTCAGAACAACATGAAAGCTTAGATCCATCCTGCACTATAGGCTGCTGCTGATGTAAAGGATTAGGGGGGATTTTCATACAGTATCACCCTAGATAGGCTGTAGAGTATTGTTGCTGACCATCTCCATCCCTTTATGACCACAGTTGACTCATCTTGTGATGAGTTCACAAAGCTCATACACTATTTTAAAGAGAACTGTTGAACATGACTTCACTATAGTCAAAGTCTCACTGTGGCCAATACAACAGAGCACAGAAACTACTGGAATGGGAAATCATAAGTGTACAGTTGTGTACATTCATGTTATTGCATATGTAAATAAAATCATAAATCCAAAACATTTCCCAACTCTTGCTTAAAGTTACGTGATAAGCAAAGACGTTACAATTCATCATCAACAAGTCAAATGTTAACACAAACATATTTAATTGTCTGAATCTTGTATAACATTTGTGAAACAAGTTTGTGCGGGTAACTTCACTCTCCTGGTCTAGCAACATTTCCCACCAGTGTCAATGATGATGGTGTGTGCTTGCATGTGTGTTGAAAGTGGGTGTGTGCTTAATTTGAATAAGCATGCTTTTTTTTTGGAGATGGGTATGTACTGTGCCTGTTGCTGATCATGAAAATGCAGTGACTCTTTCAGAACGCACCGTTACTGAGCAGCACACACAGAGGTAAGCCTTCATTCTTATAGAGACGAAATATTCTTAATAATCATAACTAAATAATCTAAAGTAAATGCTAATGCATCCGTTTATTTCCATATTAAAATTATAACATAACATAACAAGAGAGTTGATTTAGTATGGGCATTTGAGAAACTCTATTTCATACCTTTAAATATTCAGGTATTATAAACTGCTATGGGGAAAATGGGTTTTGAGTTAAAGATTGATTTGTGTAATTACGATCCCCCTGTTTTATTCCACTTGTTAACATTTTGAATTATATTAGAAGAACTTTTAACTTAAGAAGTGCAACATGAACTTTAATGCCAGTCTGATTTATACGGAAGTGTGTGCGCACACACCACACAGCAGGATTAAAATACTGAATTCAACACAGCAGTTCAAATAAAAGACATTTAACGTAAAAAAGCAAACTTTATGTCACTTAATAACTTTTTCACAGCACTGATATAGTGCAAACAAAACTGCAATTCCAGTTCTTTTTTTACTGAAGACTTCTTTTCTCCCACAGTCCCTCTTCTTCAGTGCTTTCAGCCATCAATCAGATCTATCATTCGCCATCATGACTGAGTCTGCCGAGGCGGTGGCTGCCAACGTGAGCAGCAGGAGACACGCCACCGTAGAGATCACCAACCTGACAAACAACTACTGCTTCCTCAACCCAAAGTGAGACCAAAACTAACATTAAACTAAGCTTTCAAAACTGAAACTTGTGTCTGAAGGTGTATATGGGTCAGACATTTTTGTTCCCATGTTTAATTCTAATTCTTTGAGTGATTTTCCATACACGTAAAACATACTAAATGCAGTTAAAGTGTTTACTTTGATAAATAATTTTTTTGTAAATAAAATTTCATTACTACATGTTCTATTATCATTCAGTGTATATTTATGTCACAATGAAACAGCACACCTATCCTAACCTGTACTTAATCAAATATATAAAAGTATAAAATTATACTAACATACATACTGACATTTGGACAAAATCTAAATAAGTATATAGATTTAGATGCATGATTAATTAGTATTTTGTGGTTCCACTGTGATCTTTAACTGTAATCATTTTATGTGTCATTTAATTATTCTTTTTCTAAATATGGCTGACAGGTTTTTTGCTATATGAAATACTGTTTTACTTAATGACATTTTATTGGACGTCTTCTGTTAGTGTGCATTAGTTATTTGTGTTTTGTGTTAAACTAAACTGGACTCATATGGGGAAAAGCATTAAAGTTATACTTTTCATTTTCAACCCATATACAGTTGGTCAGAATTATTAGCCCTCTGAATTATTAGCCGTTTATCCCCCCCCCCCCCCCAAAAAAAAATTTGTGCTTAACGGAGAGAAAAAAACATTTCAACACATTTCTAAACATAAATAAATAATGGACTCTCACTCCTGTCATTCTATCCTACACCAAACCTCTATAACCTTTTTTTTTTTCTCTGGAATGCAAAATATTCATTCATTCATTTTCTTGTCGGCTTAGTCCCTTTATTAATCCGAGGTCGCCACAGCGGAATGAACTGCCAACTTATCCAGCACATTTTTACGCAGCGGATGCCCTTCCAGCCGTAACCCATCTCTGGAAAACATCCACACACACATTCACACAAACACTCATTCACTAAGGACAATTTAGCCTACCCAATTCACCTGTACCGGATGTCATTGGACTGTGAGGAAATCTGGAGTACCCGGAAGAAACCCAAGCCAATGCAGGGAGAACATGCAAACTCCACACAAACACCAACTGAACCAGTGACCTTGCTGTGAGGCGACAACACTACCTACTGCGCCACTGCATCGCCGAAAGCAAAATATATTTTCTTTTTAGTCCATAACCATGTTGTTTGGCACCCTGTTGACTTTAGACTTATAGATAAAAAAGATTATATATTCTTTAAAATATCTTAAATTACACTACTTTGGAACAATATAAGGGAGACTAAATTAAGTTTATTTATAACTAATTTCGAAAGGATGACCTGCTTATGATTGATCATGGCTGTCCCATGCGAAAGTAGCTGTTTATGTGCTTTTTGAAGGCTGAAAATCAGCATCGATGTGTTTGGAGCTGTGTCCGAGTCCATTAGATCCTTTCAGAGGTGCACCCATTTCTGTGAGTTCATAAACTCCTCCAGAAACTTAATCTGGATGATGGAGGCTTTCAGCTGTGTTTCTGACTGAGCCGAGTCTAGTTTGATGAACTGTTGTCTGTAGTAGGGTTTCCCCCTGGGACACTAACAACAGGTGCTATGTCATAATCATGCCCCCACAAGAGCAAGGTCTTGATTGGTTAATGCGGTGCGAATGTCCGCTGAAGTTCAGATTTTTGGACTTGAGCATTTCGTGCGATATGCATGTTAAGCGCATCAATCACTTAAAACGCTCTCAACTCCCGCTGCTTCATTCGCGCAAATTGTGTCAGTCGCGCTGCCGCATTTGCGCATATCGCGTCGCATGATGTCTATTCGCACCTTTGCATTGACTTAACATGTAAATCACTCGTGCTTGACGCTTCTTCTGCGTCTGGTGTGAACGCAGCATAAGTCATAAATAAATAACCTAAGTTCCATACCACAGTCATCTTTGTTTTGAAGAATCCCCCTTCACCCCTACTCTTCCTTCTTTCCTAGATGGGTGGCATGATGGCCCAGTGGTTAGTTGATTAATCCAATTCTCCACCATAGATGTGCTCCTAATAAGTAGTTCATAGCAATCCCTAATTGTTCAATAGCTATAAACAGCAGGGGAGTTTTCGTGATCTACCTGAGCTCAAACTCCCCTCTTGCCCTGCAAACTTGAGGGAGCCCTGGGCTCGAGAATCTTATGAGCTCAGGGCTCTCTCTCAGGACAGCATGCCAAACACGCTTCATTATCAATCATCAGTTAGGTGTGAACTTTGGAAATGATGACAGATTTTTCATTTGTGTTTTGTATGAATTGTGCCACTAAAAACATGTGGTGCAAAAACTGTTTTTACCCAGTAAATGTCATACTTATTTCAAAGAAACATTTAATTAACTAATTTTATTTTCTTGCAAAGCAAATTTAAATCAATTTCAAAAACACTTTTTTTTCTCCAATGTGCAATGAAAATGTCCATCATACTATCCCAAATTCTTCAAATAATGTACATTTTGTTTCGTGCTGTTGTCAACCTTATCATCTATGAATTTAAGAACTGTATTATTTTGTCTGATAACCTCTGCCCATCTGCTATGTAAGGAAAGCTATGACAGTTGAGAACATGAAGTGTCCAACGCTCCACTTTTCTTTTTTTTTTTTTTATTCAGTGGCTTTCAGTTTTCATTGTGAACACACTATTCACAGACTACTTATACTATTAAATGTCACAGAACCATGCGCAATTTACAACACCCTCATGACTGATGTGTATAAATCCCACAGGGTTTATCTAGAGAACGGTGAAACCTCCAATCCACCTCAGCCCACAGTCCGCCCCCTCAAGACTGAAGTGTGTACTTTCAGCAAGAGCGCTGCACATGCCACTGGCAGCGTGGGGGTTCTGACCTACGACCTGTTCGAGCGAAGAAGAAATGACTACACTGAGACCCTGGCCATCATGTTTTCTGTCCCTTGGGACTACAATCTGTATAAAAATTGGTTTGCTGTGGGCATCTACCCTAAAGGAAAAGAGTGTGACCAGGCACTTTATAAAGAAATGTACTATCAAAAGAACCAGCACGGCTTTGTGAGGGAGGAGGCCAATGGGTCAGGCATTAACTTCGAGGGTAAAAACCTAGACATCAGGGCCACCATGTGTCCTATGGGCAGGGCGATCGTAAAAGTGGAGGTGTGGGACAAGCTGTTGAGTCCTATGGCTCAGATGGATTGCTAAATGTATAAGTTAGTCAGCCATTTCTAAAGCCATTGCTGAATCAAAATGAGAGGTATTTCTTGAACAGAGGAAATGAAATTGTACAGATAATGGAGCTTGATTTATATATGTATACAGTAGTCAGCATTCAACGTGAATTAAAAATATTTTTCAAAATTGTCCTAGAAGAAGTATGGGTTCTGTTCAATAGTTTGGGGATGAATTTGATATTTGATGAAAGGTGACAATCCACTTCAAATCCTGACAACTGTATGTATATATATATTTCCCACCACAAGCTTCTACTCAGGGCAAAGGATTCTCAAATATATACATTTATTTAAATACAAAGACGAAATGAAAATTAGCTATTAATTAATAAGAAAGTCAGATGGCTTAAACAAATGGCAAGTGAATTTAACAAATGATATGTGAAATTAATGGTCACACAACAGACCAATAATGTCAATAATAATAATAATTATTATTAGTATTATTATTGTTTCTATTTTAATTAAATGAACCAAAAAACTCTCCAAAAGTAAATTTTTAAATTGAATTTCCCTACTTCACAAATGTTGGTTTTGCTTATAAAGTACCTAACAATTTCTTTTTCTCATGTTGATTCATATCCTTAAATGTTGATTGTTGTTGATTTCGTAAAGCTGCACCATAAAAACTGTACAATTTGCAAGAGAACTGTATTCATATACAATGGAAACCAATAAAATACTAAGATCTGATTGTCACTGTTTACTTTATTTTCTGTAAACCTATTACTTTCTGTGCATTGTTTTGCATAGTAAAATAAAAACCCATTTTCTGATTCCAATGTAAGATGTAGTTTGCCATTTTGCCTTTTTTTGTGAAAGTTTTGTCACTTGAAGTATATTCAATTTAAAGTAAAATTTAATTTAATTTAAAAGAAAAGTTCAACCAATTTCATTTTTGTAAAATAAAGTAGAACACTAAAGAAAATGTTTGGCTGAAACTGTGGTCTTTCG
The DNA here is from genome assembly GCF_052040795.2 of Danio rerio. Lineage (NCBI taxonomy): Eukaryota > Metazoa > Chordata > Actinopteri > Cypriniformes > Danionidae > Danio > Danio rerio. The sequence continues at coordinate 30,763,422 of NC_141023.1, read as the reverse complement.
TGATTCTTGCAAGTCTGCGGTCACACTTTACACTTTAGGAGTAAAAAGTATACATACAGGCAAAACAATGTTAATGTCATTACATGTTATGATGCGTAAAGGTAATAAATTATGATGATAAAGGTAATAAAAAAGGTTTAGTTTCTTGCACAGTTTCACTTTATAAGACTTTTTATTTAACATCAAGAGCAGAGTATTAGATTTGTTTTGTCTGTGTTTCTTTTTCTTTCTTTTTTTCCACACTACCCTAAACATAGCCATTGACTTTTGAGTTATCAAGCCCCAATGTTTCAGTTAAAAGTCTTGAGTGGCCTGAGATTGAGTAAATTAACAGCAAACCTGAATTATTCTCTTTAATCAAGCTCACTGTTTTCCTCTTCACAATAACATGTTATTTATACTTTAAAATTTAATTAGACACCAAATATTTTGCAAATGTCTCCTTTGCTATACTGTATGCCTTATATCAGTGTTTCTCAACCATGTTCCTGGAGAACTGCCAACACTGCATGTTTTGGATGTCTCCTTTGTCTTTTACACCCAGTACAGGTCTTCCAGTCTCTGCTAATTAGCTGATGATCTGAATCAGGTGTGTTTGGTTAAGGAGACATGGAAAATGTGCAGAGCTGGTGGTCCTAAAGGAACGTGGTTGAAACACTGTCTTATCTCAAATGTTTGCCTATACATTTACTAATGTATTAACTCTAAGGCCGTACTCACACCATATCGGGCCTCGGCACGCTTACGTCATCGCTGCTGCGCTGTTCAGTGAGAAGCGCTCTCTATGGCAAGCCTTTTTAGCATTTAAATCTTTGTTCTGACTCCATAAGTATATTTAGAGATATCTCTAATTATATTTTGACTAGTCATAATTATAATTCGACTACTCAGAATGACAATTAGAGATATCTGCAATTACAATTGTACTAGTACGAAATCAGATTGGAGATATCTGCAAGTATATTATGACTAGTCATATTCCTCCATTGACTTCCATTGAAAAATATTTGCAGATATCTCTAAATGAATTTCGACTAGTCACAATTATAATTAGAGATATCTCCAAATGAATTTTGACTAGTAACAATTGTAATTAGGGATATCTCTAACTGAGAAGTGTGAGTGCGCTGAATCGGGCTCAAGCACGGTTCACTTGGCCGGCCCTGGCCCGGTTGGAAGAGATGTGCCTGAGCGCGGATCACTTGGGCTTTGGCGCGGTATGCTTGTGTGTGAGTGCAAAACGTGCCAAAGACCGAAACTGAAAGCGAGACGTGACTTTTAAGGGGTTGTTTCATATGGATTTATTAATCATTCTTACTGTTTAGTGAACGCAAACTCCCGTAGTTTATTAAAGACGCAAACCCCTCACAGCACGCCAGCTGCGCGCCTTCAGCAGACCTCCTCATTCCTGCAGCACGAGAGCATTATGATTGTTTATGAGCGCAAAAAGTGGCGGATCTGTCCGGTGAAATATCTGATTGCGTGTCACCGCAATCCTAAGGACTGTTTGGCGAAATATCTGACTGCATGTCACTGCATAACAAACGACTGAAAGGATATAACTAGAGAAATCTCCACTGTGCTACTGGGTGAGAGCGTATGGCAAGCCGTTTTAGCATTTAAACCTTGTTCTGACTATCCATAAATATATTTAGAGATATCTCTAATTATATTTTGACTAGTCATAATTATAATTCGACTACTCAGAATGACAATTAGAGATATCTGCAATTACAATTGTACTAGTACGAAATCAGATTGGAGATATATGCAAATATATTATGACTAGTCATATTCCTACATTGACTTCCACTGAAAAATATTTGCAGATATCTCTAAATGAGTTTTGACTAGTCAAAAATCCAATTCAAGATATCTACAACTGTAATTCGACTATTAGTAAATTAATTAGAGATATCTTCAAATATATTTGTAAATATCTCTGAATATGACGAATTAAAGATATCTCCAAATGTATTAGGACTAGTAAAAACTCAGTTAGAGATATCTCTAATTACAATTGTTACTAGTCAAAATTCATTTGGAGATATCTCTAATTATAATTGTGACTAGTCGAAATTCATTTAGAGATATCTGCAAATATTTTTCAATGGAAGTCAACAGAGGAATATGACTAGTCATAATATATTTGCAGATATCTCCAATCTGATTTCGTACTAGTACAATTATAATTGCAGATATCTCTAATTGTCATTCTGAGTAGTGGAATTTTAATTATGACTAGTCAAAATATAATTAGAGATATCTCAAAATATACTGTATTTATGGAGTCAGAACAAAGATTTAAATGCTAAAAAGGCTTGCCATAGAGAGCGCTTCTCACTGAACAGCGCAGCAGCGATGACGTAAGCGTGCCAAGGCCCGATATGGTGTGAGCGCGGGCCGTCGGGGGAGACGGGAGGGGGGACAAGCGTGCTTTGGCCCGGTTCGAGGCAACTGTACCTAGTGTGAGTACGGCCTCAAACGATCCGGGAAACGGGCCTGGGCACGGTAAGGATGGCATAGTGTGAGTAGGCCCTAACACTATTCGCCAATAGCTTCCTAGCCAGCTATTTAGTCTAATTTTACCTCTGTAAAAATGATCTGAGGGTGCTTAAACTGGATCTTAAACACCTTTAATATCTCACACTTTTAAACGGTTTGCCTTTTCTGTCAGAAGAATGCCTCAGATCAGTGTTTACAGTTTGCTTATGCTTCCTGCAGGCTAAATCCATTCTCATATCAGGCAGCCATTGTGTTGTTATTCATTCGAACCATCTTCTGGCTCATTTTTTTTTTCATCAGGCTGAGATCTTTTTGAACAATACACGCCGTCTGCACTGACTGCCACTGCTAAGGGTATTTTCAAGTAAATATTATTCTGTAATTTCAGACCTATACCTTTGCTTTTTTTATACTAAGCTTGAAGGCTTGTTGCTGAATCTATTTGTTGTATTCAAAATCTCAAATGAGAGCTGAGGCTGTTCGCCGTAAGCTGGAAACAGCCCTGTGTAAATATTTTGTGATATGTATTTGGAAATTCCTTACGCCTGAAGAGGGCAGCTGAACCATGGGAAGCGGAAGACAGAGATGGTGATATAATTATAAAGAATGAATCATAGCATCAAAGAGATGGCAGAGAACATTTTTACATCTTTAAACTCCTCTTGTCCTGAGTTACTCCTTCAGTAGGCACTCAGTGATGTCTCTCCAGCTTACTCAATGCTTACAATTTACAATCCTATACATTAATGCCAATTTATCACTAAGAAATGTGGCTATAATCGGCAAACTAAAGGTTTTACAAGCAAGTATGACTACTTGCTTCAATCCGAAGGGAACCGATATCTAATTTAACGCACCAGCAATCCAGTTATCAAGGTCAAAGAGCAGCATTTGTAGAAAGCACGTCTCAAGAGACTGAAACACTATTAACAACATCAAAAATAAACACGCATCTGTTTTAAGTTATTAACCTTCATGTTGTTCAAATTCTCGGTGAATTTTTGTGTTGCAGGACAATCTGACCCCAATTTAATTAACCACACATCACACTTTGAAATAAACACACACACACACACAAACTGTAAATGCTTTACTATTAATACTTCACATATACACTGTAGCAACAAAAATAAAATATGAGAACTTTTCAAAACTTCATATCGCAAATGTGGCGACGCAGTAGGTAGTAATGTCACCTCACAGCAAGAAGGTCGCTGGTTCGAGCCTCGGCTGGGACAGTTGGCGTTACTGAGGGGAGTTTGCATGTTCTCCCTGCATTCGCGTGGGTTTCCTCCGGGTGCTCCGGTTTCCCCCACAGTCCAAAGACATGCGGTACAGGTGAATTGGGTAGGCTAAATTGTCTGTAGTGTACAAGTGTGTATGGATGTTTCCCAGAGATGGGTTGCAGCTGGAAGAGCATCCGCTGCGTAAAACATATGCTGAATAAGTTGGCGGTTCATTCCGCTGTGATGACCCTAGATTAATAAAGGGACTAAGCCGAAAAGAAAATGAATGAATACAAATGTACTGTAGTATATGGACTTTCTGGCAAGTGTTCATTAGATTGTTCGTTCAGTAAAATCGATTCATGTTTTTGGAGATGTCTATGCTCACCAAGGCTATGTCTGTTTGATCAAAAATACAGTAAAACAATAATGATCACATACTTAAAATATCAGTTTCTGATACTGAATTTCAACAGCCATCACCAAGTCTTGTTTTATTTTAATATTATTGAGTAATATTATAGTTTTCAGTCAGCATTTTTGTTAATACTAATAATTATCCATGTGAATGTATTTACAAACAATGAACAATCAATATTTACAGTATTTAATTATCTTTGTTAATGTTAATAAAAAAATTGTTCATTGTTAGTTCTTGTTAACTCAGAGTGCACAACTTTCGAATTTAATTATGCATAAGTAGATTCGTAAACTATGATTATTAGATGCTGTACAAGATTGTTTAGCTCATGTTAGTAAATACATTAACTGACATTAACTTACTGACGATTGTTTGTCAAAATGTTACAGATTTTTATCCTATTTCTATTTTCTAAAAAAAGTTCTTATCTGACATTAGGACAAAAACTCGCTACACAGTAAAAAAAAAAATCTGTTATTAACGGGAGGTTTTCTGGCAGTTGGGGTATCGGAAAAAAACACGTAAAAAACGGCCATTAAACTACATACATTTACTGTAAAATATGAGACATTAAATGAGAGAAACATCTTTAAATTTCCGATAAATTTCGGTCATTTAACATCTGATATTTTACAGTAAATTTATGTGATTTAAAAAACGTTATTTTACAGTTTTATCGGCACCACAGCTGCCGCAAAAAAAAAACATTAAATAACAGATTGTAAAAATTAAAAATATAAAATATAGAATATAGTTGTATTAATATAAAAATAAATAAATATGGAGAAAATAAAATGATAACATTTATTGTAAATAGTTAAGCATTCTGTTAGCAATGCTAAGATCATGAACTTGATTCCAAGCAATACCATGCTTGTATGCCAGCCTGAAACACACTTAAAGGGCACCTATTTTACCCCCTTTTTAAAGATTTAAGATAAGTATTTTGTGTCTTCAGAATGTGTCTGTAAAGTTTCAGCTTAAAACACACATCAGATTATTTATTATAGCTTTTAGAATGTTGGATTTTTCTATTCTTAACACAATGTAGCTGTTTTTGTGGCCTGCGCCTTTAATGCTAGTTCTCCCCGCACACCACTCTTTCATGCCTGTCAGAATGTACCTTAATCTCCACCTTGGCTGCGTCAGATACACAGCACAGTGACAGAATTGAAGAAAGCAGACCTCACATATTATTTGTGAGAAATTCTACAGTAAGAACTTTCCCAATGATTATTTGATGTATTTGTTGTGGAGTTAATGAGTCGATGACAACAATGAGTTACACACAGTGTCATTACAAAGTTCACGCACACACACAGCGCTCGTGTTTAACTTTGCACAGTTTTTTGCATGCAAATGTGAAAGGATAAACGTTAATATTCACTGCTATATGAATATCTGTTATGTAAATGTACAAAATAATCCTGATTTATGGTCCACAAACCAGGATTGAAGCATCTTCTTTTATAATAGTGCAGACATGCGGCTTTGGTGATAAAGACAGTAAAATTGCTGTAATTCATCACAGACATGCACTGTTTTAAAACATTTTAAATTAGTAAAACTCATACTTGATCACATTTGATGACGATTGATGATCACAGAGAGCTAAACATATCTTTTAATCCCGGTTGCTTTGTTCACGTCTTGTGTTGTTGATATGATTATGCATGCTACTATGAAGACATGTTATTACACAGCTGTCAATCAATTCAGTGGGCGGGGAAACTGTACTCCTATGTCACGTTGTGGTGGGCCTCAAAATCAGAGGGATTTGGGTCCTATTTTAACATCAGGAATGAAAAAAAAGAGACTTATTTTGTTTATATCACCCCAATATGACTGGAGACACACTATACCCATGCACAGTTCTGTCTAAACAGCTTATAAAAGATGATTTTCATCATAGTTGCCCTTTAAAGAAGATGAGTAAAAATGTAGAAATTATGTTGGTGCCGTGACCCGGATTTAATTGTTGGGGGATTCTATATAGGAGCTGAGTAAGAATACCTCCTCTTGCTTTACTCAAGATGCACACAACTGACACTTGAGGCTCAAGTCTTAAACATCCTTGTTAGTGCACCTTTTTGCTTATTTATACAACCGTTTTATACATCAATACCATATTTTTTCTCTATGTGTTGTGGCATTCGCATGGAAAGCCATAAAACGTACAGCAGGCTAAACATCAGCTGTTTACAGATATCTCTGGAGCATTGTTGCACAATAATGGGGTGGTGAAGAACTGCTGTAAACAGATGGCAAGTGCTTTTCTACTGTGGGTTTACTGAGTCAAGTGGGTGGATTTCTCCCACAATGGAGCTGGAAGCAGGATCCTTTTTTCCCTGGTGTATTTATTTTGCACCGTGAGGGAAATACTTCTAGATTTGCTTACGTTGTGTTGTGTGCATTTGAGCATGTGTATGTGTGTCTGTGCACACCACAGGGAAATGCCAATTAATATTGACATGCACACAAAAATTAAACAAGGTTCACCCTGTACATTCTCCATATACTTCATCAATGTGAGGCGACACAGTGGCTCAGTGGTTAGAACTGTCACCTAACAGCAAGAAAGTCGCTGATTCGAGTCTCAGCTGGGTAATTTCTATATGGAGTTTGCATGTTCTCCCAAAGTTCATGTGGGTTTACTCCGCAGTCCAAAGACGTGCTATAGGTGAACGGAAAAAACTAAATTGGCCGTATAGTGTATTTTTGTGAATGAGTGTGTATGGATGTTTCCCAGTACTGGGTTGCAGCTGGAAGGGTATCCGCTGTGTAAAACATATGCTAGAAAAGTTGATGGCTAAACCCCTAATGAATAAAGGGACTAAGCTGAAGGAAAATGAATGCATTAAAGATGGCCAATTTTGTCACTAGAAAGGTGTAAAAGTGTTAATTTGCAAGAGAACGCACATAATTGCTGAAACCTTAAACAAAGGCACTGGTCAAAGATTGACCTAAAATTTAGGGTAATTTAAGTGGATTTAAACAGGATATATCTTTATTAGCATTGTCAATATTGTTCTGTTTATTTAAAAAAAATTAACTGCAATTATATATTGCCTATGACTAAAAGTCAAGCTTTTTGAAAGTCTGAAAGTCGAGCGTGGATTCTGATTGGTTGTTATTGTCAATGTTTTATTAAATGGCAGAAGAATAATATTTGTCTTGATATCCTGAAAACAATTATAGTGAAATTGCAGAAACAACTAGGCCTATATGCTATCTTATATCACAAACCTTTTTTAATTTACATCAAACTCTTTTCTACTATTCTATCAGACAAAACTATGTACAAATCCACCAGAAAAGACATACATATCTGATTATAGATTTGTCTTGTTATCTTGTTAATCTACTCAAATCTGCTGCTGTTGTATTGTGTGAGAGTGCCACTGTGTGGACAGATCAGGTAAATATATATAAATACATTCATTCATTTTCTTTTCGGCTTGGTCTCTTCATTAATCTGGTGTCGCCATAGCGAACGTTTTCGGTCCAACATCCAAGCAATCACCATTATACAGAGGAATACGAACATGCTTTTCAAAGTGTGTATGCTTGTGTTTGCTTCTAAAATTATTTACCTCGTCTGTGAACTTTGCTTGAGTTTGTCTGTGGTTTTGTGCAGCAGGCCTCATGCTGGTGTCTGATCTCGTCGATGGCAGCTCTCATAGCAGACGCCCACTCCTGTGTACACAATGAAACTTCCCTACAAACGGAGAATATCAACAATTCCAGATGAGTACGGATCAGATACGGGTGTTATACAATATATATATGTATATATTATATATAATAACATATGTCTGCTTGTGGTATGTTTATAATTTTTTTAATATAAATGTACACTCACCGGCCACTTTATTAGGTACACCTGACCAATTGCTCATTAACGCAAAGGTGACGCGGTGGCGCAGTAGGTAGTGCTGTCGAGATCAGTGATCAGTAATATCTGTGCTTTATTCGGCAGGGGCAGTTGGCGTTTCTGTGTGGGTTTCCTCCGGGTTCTCCGGTTTCCCCCACAGTCCAAATGTGGTACAGGTGAATTGGGTTGGCTAAATTGTCCGTAGAGTACAAGTGTGTATGGATGTTTCCCAGAGATGGGTTGTGGATGGAAGTGCCTCCGCTGCATAAAACATGTTCTGGAAGATAGCCTTGTATCAGCAGTTCAGGCTGGTGGGGGTGTAATGATGTGGGGTATATTTACTTGTCACACTTTGGGCCCATTTGAGCATCATGTCAACCCCACAGCCTACCTGAGTTTTTGATGATCATGTCCATCCCTTTATGACCCCAATGTACCCATCCTCTGATGGCTACTTCCAGCAGGATTACGTGCCATGTCATAAAGTGTGAATCATCTCAGACTGGTTTCTTGAACATGACAATGAGTTCACTGTACTCCAATGGCCTCCACAATCACCAGAGCTCAATCCAATAGAGCACCTTTGGGATATGGTGGAACGGGAGATTCACATCATGGATGTGCAGCCGACAAATCTGCAGCAACTTCGTGGTGCTATTATGTCAATATGGACCAAAATCTCTAAAGTATATTTCCAGTTGTTGAATCTATGCTACTAAAGATTAAGGCAGTTCTGAAGGCTAAATTGGTCCAACCTGGTCGAGTAAGGTGTACCTAATAAAGTGGCCGGTGAGTGTATATACATATATATATATATACCTGGCTGGTTTTATAAAGTGCTTGTAGCTTACTGTATTTAACACATGCACATAACATAGCATACACTAATAATACCAACAACAATAATAATATATAACTACTACTAAATAATAATAACATTAGCCTAATAATAATGGTTGGTACATATATCTTTATGCAATTTAATATTTGTTTTTTCAAACTGTAACTTCATATCAATCGCTGATGTGTTGACATAAAATGCATGCATGTTGTGCGCATTAGCACAGACTGCTTTGAACACAAGAGGGCAGTGTCCGCATGTCAAATAAAAGTTTATGTGCAGACACGAGTTGAGTCGAGAGGAAATTATTATTTTACGGGTGATTAAACACATGCACAAGCATGGTAGGTCATAATTAGAGAACAACCAACAATTTCCTAATTTTGAGGTCACTGCTTTGAACAGTATTTCTCTAACTTTTTCTAACATTCACCACTTTGGAGGTTGTAAAGGACTCTTATAAACAAGGGCTGGTTTCAAATTCAAATTTATTATCTAAATTGAAAAAAAAAACACATGACATCAGATAACAACTTTGAAATGTTTATGTATTAGTGCTTTTTGTCACTTTCCAAACTGCATGCATAAAGACAAAACTAACAAAAAATCTTAATAATTTTATTTACTATTTTAGTGACTGCAACTAGCTTGTTTTGTAGTACACGTCTTTTCAAAATGTGCAGCAAGGCCTGATACTGCCACACTCAAGTCACATTTAATGTTAATGTGAGATTTGTATTTTGTTTAAAGTGAAACAACAGCATTTTTTTTTTCGTTCCATGCCACAAACATATTAATGCAAATTTTTATACCCGCTACTGCTTTTTGACTGTCCACAGTTTTTGTTCTGCTTTAATCAACACTCTGGCATGAAACCATTCTTTCAGGCCACTTCAATGTAACATTTGCTTTGCAGTCTGATGTTTTTTAAGGCATTGAGTCCATGCTCAATAAATAAAGGAGAGATGGGCACAACAGAGATGGACACAAAAATGATCAAATTTCGTCCTGTTTGTTGCTCTCCACTTGTCAGGTCTCTATTCTCACCAGTGGGCTCACCTCATATTTTGAGAAACTCTTGCTTAGATCAATTTGAAGTTAAAAGGAGTGAAAGTTTTTTTAAGCAAATTTCATGAGTTTCATCACACATTAAATATATTCTGAAGGACAACTAAAAAACTAGATTAGTTAGTTGAAAATTTTTTTCCGATAACTTTCACTGTTGTTGGTGTTAATCCGCCACTCATTGGAAAATCCTTAATTATCAGACAAATATTTAACTGGCAGTCTAACTTTACAGATTTCACTGTCTTAAAAGTGTCCAAACTCAGCAACCACAGTTCTGCAGAATAAATCACCCTTTAAGATCCAACTTGCCTTGAAGACTTTGATTAGCTGATTCAGCTCTGTTTGATAAGGGTAGGATCTAAACTATTTAGGACAGTGACCTTCAAAGAGCACAATTGAACACCTCTGGACTGAACTATTCTTTACTGTGATGCATATATATAGTACATGCAAAAGTCAGCTAACAACTGACTGAAAACTTTTGTGTGTGTGTGAAATAATAGTGGCAAGTCTTTTGCAGTATTGTGTATGTACATGCACACACAAATAGCATATTAACATTCTTTTTCTTGCCTAGAATAAGCAGATACTGTCAGAAATGCTTGCATACAGTATTGGGGGAGGTAATCTAGAGTTTATATGAGTGCTGGAAATTTTAAAAAGGTTTCAAACGTGCTTATATTTTGGGTAAAGTGTTTGATAATTTAGTTGTGGTATTGTCATAATTCATAATAAATAGGTGAAAATAAAGAACCATTATAATAAAATAAATATTTTTGTATTTGGATAAAATGAAAACAAAAAGCACAGAGATTGCTGTGTCATGAGTCAAAAATGTATGAAGGTAAAATGAATTATTCAATCATATTCTTTTCGGCTTAGTCCCTTTATTATTCTGGGGACGAACCGCCAATTTATCCAGCATTTTTTATGCAATAGATGCCCTCCCAGCTGCGACCCATAACTGGGAAACACCCATATGCTCACATTCACACACACATACACTACAGACAATTTAGCTTGCCTAGTTCTCCTACCGAATGTCTTTGGACTTGTAAGGGAACCGGAGCACCAGGAGGAAACCCACGCCAACATGGGGAGAACATGCAAACTCCACACAGAAATGCCAACTGACCCAGCTGAGGCTCAAACTAATGACCTTTTTGCTTTGAGGCTACAGCGCTACCCATTGTGCCACCTATTAATATAAAATATTAATGTAAAATTATACATTTAGGATGTGAATACATTTAAGAGAGTAAATGACTGGAATTCAACATTGGGCTTGGGACAGAAGTGCCATTAAACTGTAACTAAACTATAACTAATAGCATCTGATATGAGGGTGATGTATATGTACGCAAATATGTCATTTGCCACTTGTAAAGTGCTGGAAAAGTTTGAACATGCATCTGGAAAGTGCTTTAAAAGTGCTTTAATTTGTATTTGGAAAAGATGTAAGAACGCTGTTTATCACTTGGGCATCTACGAAAGCCTGTAACACAATCTGTGTAGCAGAGGCGGGAAACAGCTGCCTACATCTCTCTGTTGGTTCCCATGACTTAATCTATGAGGCCATGAAGTCAGTCTGGACACTCCTCAGAGGCTGTGAGAGCCTGGATTTCACTAAGTGTGTTTTATATATAGTAGACCGACAGTTTGGGAATTTAGTTTGAAGTTTAAGAGGAAAACAGGCTATTAAAAGTGCTTAAATAATACTCCACATCTTTCCCTTCTCTTCCTTCAGTGTCTTTAATGCTGACTGCACTGGATAAAAGTTCTTGAGAGGCCTGTTTAGTTTGGCAGGTTGTGTTAGGGGGCAGAGCTACTGTAAACTCACATCCAGCGAAGGAGGCTGATGCAATCCCTGTGTAACTACACATACTCCTCAGCTTTCAGCCTGCCATAGACTGCGACCACATGTAACCCTTAACAGACTTTGTGAAGTTTTCTATTTACTCCTTTTCTCTCTTACATCTAAAGTTTATTATTATTATTATTTCATGTGTTTGCATTGCTTAATATAATGCAGAAGCTGCCACACTATTCTTTCATTGGTAATAAGTCTTTGTGAGAGGAAGCTGACCCATCTGGAAACACTGCATGAGTTGTTCATTGTGAACAGATCACATGTCTTTCAGTCCTAACTGCTTTCCAAACTAAACCTACTTTTAGATTGACTTAAAATAGAGAAAAGATACACAGAATATGTGCATGTTCGCCAGCAGTAAAGATCTGAAGAATAGATTTGCTTCTCTCTTTCTTTGTTAGCATTCTCATAGCTTGCAACAAACAAGTTTTAGTTGTGTGTTTGCTCAGACTTGACGTTATGAATCATGTAATTGTTAGTTTTTTCTCCCCTTAAGACATATGCCAATCACAAGACATTCTTTTAGCAGGAGCAGAGCTGCATTTAACTCTCCTCTCTGGAAATCATTAGTGCTTTATCTGTTGTTTAGTACTGGTTGAGACCCTTCAGACAGCTTCGTATTTTTAGAGTGGGCAGCACCGATCAAAATAGCACAGAGAGTTTGATAAGAAGGTACTTGGACAGAAATGTAGCGGTAATTGTCTCATGTCCGTTGCTGTTTCAAGTTTACTTCCTTCCTCAGACATCTGCTTCGTCCCAACAGAGCAGTTATATTGTTATCTAAACAGTTCAGTCAGCCATGTTTAGTGAGCATTCTCTATGTTTATCCTCTGAGGGGTCATATGGGTTTCTGAGACTTAGCCAGGTGTTGCTGTGTGTCCGTAGGTGTCCTTACCTTCATGGCCATGGCGTTTGTTTTGAAAAAAAAAATCTAAGGGATGTGGCAGAGGCATGTGCTGGGTAGGAAAACTGTTTCTTTCTGTTTGGTCTGTCTGAAATAAAGTGAAGAGAGAACTGACTTTCTGTACTCTTTACACAGGACTACATGTGTTTTGAATAGATATGATTGGGATATGAATAGAGTGATTAATTTTATTTGACTAAGCTTTGAATAATTCTTTTAAATACCTTGTGTTTATGAAGCAAGATAATATTAATAGGCTATGTTCAAACAGTAGTCTGTGTGCTGAATGAGAGATGACAGTGGTTTCTTGTTCAGTGTCACGAGGTCGTGGGTGACAGTGGGAGGGCTCACACCGAGGTTAGGGGTCAGTAACGGATCAACAAAGATACAGAGATCTTTCTGTGACGCTCCCTTAACAGAGGGTTGTGTCAAATATTTAGCGTGTGTGTGTGTGTGTGTGTGTGTGTGTGTGTGTGTGTTCAGTGTTTCTCTAAACATTCTCAATCTCTTCTCTGTAGCTTACAGTGGCCACACCCCTGTACTGATGACATCATCTTTTATAAATTATTCTTGGCATTTTTTGAACACAGTTGTGATTATTTGAATGCAAAACATGTGCGTCTTTGTTCTACAGAGGAAAAAAGGAAATCATACAAATTTGTGTTGACATGAGGGTAGACTTTTTGATGAACTGTGGTTAGTTGTTGTACCTTTTACTATTACCATTTACTAACATTTAAAATGTTCATCATATTGTGTTCTTTTTGTTATTCATGCAGTTAGTATAAGTAGTTATGTTGTGTAAATCTTTATGCAGCTCATTTTGTCAGTAAGCACTTCCCTTTCTGAGATCTGTTTCTTTAAGAGAAGAGGGAGGAGGAGGGTGGACCGGCTCTGGGTTTTGAACGCCCCTTTTTTAAACAGAAATTCCTCTCTCAAGAGTTTGGCATTTCCTCTGAGCTCACACACCGAGAGCCCGCGCTCCTGTTGCACACAGTGACAAAAGGGGGGATTTTCAAACATCCTGAATGAGAGGACTGCTTTTGCCCTCGGCACATGCCGCATCTGTAAAGGAACCCAACAGGGTGAACTTTTCCTTACACGACAACTTTTGTTCAAAGTGGTGGAAAGAACATCAGCTGGGCCTCATTTTCAGCATCTGGACGAGTGGATCGGCATGGGCTAGCCCCGACCATTCCTATAGAGCTGAAGTGGACTGGAGAAGGAGCAGGAGGAGGATGAGTGTTTACACCCTCAACCTCAGGTTTTTCTGGCCTTTGGTCACTTGCATCCTCACTGCTCTGCTGCTACTGCATCAGTACATCTTTAGAGGATTGGAGGACCAAGGAAGCGACTGTGCTGACCAGGGACCAGGAGTTGTTACACTTTTCAAGTACATTCTGGCATTTATTCTGTGTTACTTCTTTATAAGGTACTGCTCAGGTCAGCCTGGCTCTGTAAGAAGGGGTTTCCACAAAGTCCTAGAGGTGCATGGAAAGTCGGGAGTCTCCAAGCGAGAGCTACTGGACGATCACTATGAGAGGCATGTGCGCCTCTCTCCACATGTTCTAGGCCACAGCAAAGCCCATGTTGCCAAATTGGTCAGTGAACTTGTCAGGGTGGGCCGTACTGATGTCCCACCAGAGTCTTCTCTAGCCTTCAGGGGAGACTTCATCCAGATTGGCAGCTCCTATGAGGAGCACAAGGTGGGCTCACCTGATTGCTTTGACATCCTCGTACCTCTGCGAGCTCCTCGTGGGCTGAAACTGGAGACAAGCGCTTGCACTGACAAACATAGAGGACCACCGCTGTGCACACTGAACACACCTCGCAAGGCAGAGTGGACACGCCGTCACAAGGCCTTTACTGACACATTCATGCACAGTTCTCAAAATGTCTATAAGATGAGTCCAGATTCTGTCCAGCGCTGGTTTTACACAGCCACTCAGCGCTGCCTTGCTGCCGTACGTTACCCTTTTGACCAGCGCTGCTCCCTCAGTCTCTCTCTCAGTGAAGAGCAGCAGGTTCTCCTCCGTATGACCCCCCGCTCTGATTACGTCTGCTGTCACATATCTATGGGCATTCGGCTGATCCCAGCATTTCCTCTCAGTGATGGAGGATTTTTGGTGGCATCTCAGCAAGGAAAGGACCTTTGGACTGTGTATTTTCCTAGACAGGAGCAGAGACTGCTGACATGCCTGAAAGGTAGACTGCCCTCCAACTCCTGCCATCTGAAGTGCCTTCAACTCCTAAAGGAGATCCGTAACCTCAGTGGAGAGGTGCTGGACCAGCAGTCTGGAGCAGAATGGGGAAGGGTGCTTTCGTCTTATGCTCTGAAGACCGCATGGATTCGTCTGCTGCTCAGTACACCCCCTGAGGCCTGGGACGAGTGCAACCTTGTGGACCGGTTAGATGATCTTCTCCGCAGTCTAAGGGACAGCCTACAGTCTCGGGCTCTCTGCCATTTACTCCTCGGAGGTGTTAATAGCCTTTTGCCAGACTCTGTTGCTCTGCCCAAGCTTGTTAAGGAGATGGTACCCTCAAACCTGTGGGCAGAATTCAGTGACCTCACCCTCGATATGGTCTCCGCCCGACTGACCTACTCCTGGAACCACCTCCCTCGCCTTATTCGCCTCGGGCGACCACAGAGGACCAGCCTTGGCAGAGTAGTCCGCTGCAAATATGTTGATGCAGAGTAAAGGTCAACTATAACTGGTATTACTGAACACACAGTGATGAACTGCTACATATTTTAAGACATTTATGTCTCTTGAAATCAGTGTTTTTGTTAAATTCTGTTAAAAAATATTTTTTTGCCTCCAAGGTAGCAGCCAAAGCATTAGATTAGACCATTATGGTAGCATTACAAAGGTACAGCAGTACATCAATCATATCCGTCTTGGTACTGTATAAATCAGTATGTACTGTAATTGAAGAATTCGCTTTAAAATGTTGCTTGAATTTCACTTTTGTAATGATTTTCTTTTTGTGCAAATTGATTTATCATATCTGGAGAGACATGTAGATTTTTAAAACAAAAAGGACCAGTGACTGTTTATACATTTAGTCTAGGGGTCATTTCAGAGAAAAAAAACTTTTTTTGTTTTTAAAAGATGTCTTAAAAAGATTTGTTTTATAATAGACATCTAAACAGTCGTCTCGGCTAAAACAAGGCTAAAATTGGGCTGCCAGTGAAAATCTAATAGACATCTAAGAATAGGCCAAAACTAGACTAGTCATTAAATAGACAGAAATAAATGACTACACATTTAAAGTCGGTCTAATCTGTCTATCTGACGAGTAGTCTAGTTCTGGACTATTCTTCGATGTATATTAGAGTTTCACTGACAGCGCAAATTAACCTTGTTTTACAAGGTCTACGTTTAGATGTCTATCAGACGCCTATTAAACACAAAATTGTTTGTTGGGTTTTTTTCTGAGATCTGCTAGACTTGAGTTGACTCAGTGTGACCATGATGCCTTGGTAGTGACTAGTCAAAACAACATAAACACCAAAGTTTTTCCACACCCACACAGTATTAGTAATGCCAGCATGAACAGATGAACATCCTGTTTTGAAGGTTTTAAAATCATATGCTATGATGACATGACATTTTGATCTAGCTATATTTTACATATTTTTAATGAATAAATTATTGACATTGTTTCATAACACTTTCAGCATTGCTTAATTGATTGCTTAAGCATTCAAATGATGAGTTAGATCATAAATTGTGCTTCAGTTCACCTTAGTTCATTACTTTTAGTGACCCACTGAAGGATGAGGCATAACTTCACTTCATCTTGTGAGTCTACAGGGACCCAAACATGTGTGCGCATCATCTTTTCCCTCAGAGACATGCTTCTACAGGCTGTCGCTATAGAGGCACGCTACCTCAGCCCAGGGTCACTTATTCAAGCTGTAGCTTTAGTTTTAGTTGCTGATTGCATTGCATTCACTTTCACAAAAGCAGCTAAATTCCTCATTGATATCTTGCAGGTACTGTTAGCCACAAGGTTAATTTGTCAGCCTCTTTTCTCATCCATTAAGCTGTTCTCAAAGAGTTCATGGTCCTTCATGTCAGACAAATTAGTTTCACCAGCTTTACAGGGAAATACTTTAAGCTTCATTTCTGGTGTTGCCTAAAAGCAGAACAAACAAATGAAATAAGGAAATGAAACGGACGTGCTCTGAAACTTATGCTAAAATGTAGTCCAAAACAAGCAATATAAAAATACAGAGTGACTGATGTTGAATGTATGTATAATAATGTATATGTCATTTAATATATATTTGGTACTGTATATGAATGTAAGTTGAATGTAAAATACATTGTACTTGATGTACATATTTGAGAAAAATATTTTGTGTGTATATGTATGTGTGGTGTGTATATACGGTATACAGTGAGTAAATACATTTTGTATAGACATAATTTATATAAATAATAGATATAATTTAAATGTTTTTAATATGTGATTTTAAATAAAATATATATTTTGGACTGCACAGAGTTTTGTTGAATATTTCTTAAATTTGACAGCTGTAAAAATGTTTTCCTTTTATTTTTTTATAGAATAATAGGACATGGAAACAGAACCAAAGGACTCTTAGCACTGTCAGCATTGTATTATATAATAATATGTCTTCTTAATCATGTGATGAGATTGCCTTCAGTTAAAAGAAATTAAAATGATTCAACAATGTTTTCTATTCACAACTATTTTAATAATTTATTTATTTTTCTTAATTATAAAGAGTTCTTTTTATTCACAACAAAAACACTCTGTATATAGTCAGTGTTTGTCCTCGGTTGAGTACAATGTTTACAGCAATGTGGCTCAGAGTAAATTATAGTGTGGCTCAAAACTGCTGCTCTCTAACATTAGGACATCATTTCATCCTTTCTAATTATCATTTAATTTATGCACTTGCTTGCAGGATTTGATTAGATTGGGATGTGAGTGACACAAGAGGTCAGTGTCTGTTTAAGGCATACATACTTTATCATACCAGTGAGTTTAATTGAAAACAGTCAGTTCTGCTTTTTAATATTCTATCTCCTAGTATGCAAGTGAAAATACTCTATCTTTATTCTGTCTGGTTTCCTGTAATAGACCTAAATGTGATGAATGCCATGGGTGTAGGTGGGACATGTGCTTATTCTCTTAAACCCCATCATTTATGGAAGACTATTTTTTACTTTTTTCAAATTAAAGGAGTAGTTCACCCAAGATTTATGCAATTATTTACATCATACACTTTATAAATAATCATCACACATAACATCATACTTTAAAATAAGCTTTAAACATTTTAAAGGTTATTTCAAAATAACTATATTCTCTACAAACACACTAGAGGACATCTGCAATGGGTTACAGATGGAGAAAGTATACCATTGTCTGTGAAGCTTCGTAAAAATTCAGGCATCTAAAAAATGATTTCCAACATTTTGTGTCTGAAACTGAACATTAAATGTATTTATTGAAGATCTTGCATGCCAGATGTGTTCATCATCCACTTTTAAAATAAATGTAAAAATAAATTACCTTGAACAGCCTATTATTATATAATACTGTAACATTTTGTGGAAGTTAAAAATCTGACAATGAGTAAGCATTAGAAAGACACCTAGCACAACAGCAGAGGTCACTATAAGTCTGTGTTTGAAAACTGTCAGCCAAGCCTTTCAACAGGTTCTCGGGAGCTGGAACAAATGAACCACCTCAATTCACACTTCTCACACTCAGTTCTAAAAGTTTTTAAGATGTAAAATGAATTATGACCATGTGGAATACACTAGTTTCTAATGATCTGTTTGTTTAGCTTTTAGAAAGGCTGCAGAGCATTCACAAACTCCAAAATAAATAAATGAAACTGTATATATATATATATATATATATATATATATATATATATATATATATATATATATATATATATATATATATATATATATATATATATATATATATATTTATATATATATATATAAGAGAAGTAAGATTACACTCTGAAAATTTAACATTTAAGGTCTGGGGTTGATATGATTTTAAAATATTGTAGCTGTTCTGTTCAAGAATGCACTGAACTTGTGAAATTTTATTAATTTTAAATAACAGTTTAGTTAATTTTAAAACATAATATATTCCTGTGATGGAAAAGCCTATATTTTGGTGTCACGTGATATAAATTGATTTGATTATTAAGCTCAAGAAATAAATATTTTTTTCAATTGAATTGATATTAAAAAACAATTTGAGTAGCCTCTATAAACAATAACTTACCAAGATGATGATAAATTAAAATACTAACACTACTAAAAACACACTGAAGTACAATTGATTCTGCTAAACATGCTACTCTGCACACTGCTATTAGAGCCTACTGTGTTTTTCTGAAAGTAAGAAACACTATTAAAAAAAACGATTAGTTTACTGTAGTTTTCAAATGACTGTGCAAATAGTATCTAGTGCTGTCTTGAGCATTTTGAGGAAGTGTAACCAAAATCGGACTTTTTTGCATTGAAAAAAATGTACAGAGTAAACTGTCAAAATGAAAACATGACTAAGCCATTTGACTATCTTGTTCATAAACAATGGTGTCAAGACTTTTCATCTTGATGACACTGACACTTTGATTGACATTAATACTTGCTTTTGAGGAATGAACTATCTATTTTAAGCAAGTGACACCCTTTTGCTGCTTATCAACTAGGTTTTCCAGTTTGTACTAATGGTTTTTGTTTCTGTGTGGAGTTTGCATGTTCTCCCTGCGTTCGTGTAGGTTTCCTCCGGGTTTCCTCCGGTTTCCCCCACTGTCCAAAAACATGTACAGGTGAATTAGGTAGGCTAAATTGTCCGTAGTATGTGAATGAGTGTGTGTGTGTGTGTGTGTGTGTGTGTGTGTGCGTGTGTGTGTGTGTGTGTGTGTGTGTTTCCCAGAGATGGGTTGCGGCTGGAAGGGCATCCGCTGTATAAAAACGTGCTGGATAAGTTGGTGGTTCATTCTGCTGTTGCAACCCCAGATTAATAAAGGGATTAAGCCAAAAAGAAAATGAATGAATAAATGAATCTATTGTTACGTCCCTAATGTTAAATGTCTCGGAGTGAGAGTAACAGTGAGAAGTTTAATGTTGGAATGTAACACTATAACTAATCTTTTTCAGGATTTATTTAATGAATAGAAAGTGCCGTAGGACAGCAGGCCAACACATGTATTCGAAATTGCCCTGGCCTAAACCCCTAAAATAGTCCACTAGAGGGAGCAGCCATTTCTAGTAGTGTCCAAACCCTAGTGGACGTTCTAAGGTGGATTTCTATCTTAAGGGCTCATTCATGCCGCAATCACTTCGGAATGTCTCTCAAAGGATCCTTGCTCAAATAAAAAATTTCTGAAGTGTCCATCAGTTTTGTTTTTATCAAACTCCTTCATTCAGGGCCCTTCAAAGTGACCAGTTTTGATCACTTTGCTTTGGAATGACATCAATATGGCGGCCATTATTTTTTCACTCTGAAGAGCCCTTCTGAGGGCAACATATCTCGTTTGGGATACACCCCTGAAGTGCAGTCAATCAATCCCACAATGCAGCACAATAATAAATGTACAACCCAGTTGAGGGACGTATGAAATACTGTTTCTGTGTCCAAGCCGCTACTCATTTATGACCACTTTATAGTCATATCACACATTAAAGTAATTTTTTATATATAAGATCATGGTGTACACAATAGTCTCTAGACAAATTGCATCACAAACACCAATATTTTAACAATTTAACACTTTCTGGCTATATATATATATATATATATATATATATATATATATATATATCTATATATATATATATATATATATATATATAGTGATTTTCAAAAGTATAACATCGCTTCTTAACATTTGTTGAGTTTGTCAAAGTCAATTCCAAAGTTTTGCTCCAACCCTAATCAAACACAGACTAATAAAGGTGTTCAAGACTACTAGAGACTATTAAGCAGGTGTGATTTGGAGGTGGTTGGAGCTAAAATCTGCAGAGCTGTGGCCCTCCAGGAATTGAGTTTAAGACCACTGCTATACAGTTTGATAGAGCGCTTGGGCCAGGAAGCCGATTCGCGTGATCTCGCTTAACAAGCGGATAAACATTTATAATAAATAGCTATAGACCATTTTGAGGGATATATACAATAACAACGGTCCTTACGTATTTTATGTTTTAAATTATATTTCCATAGCTTTCGAGAATCCAAAATGGTCCTATTGATGAATAATGTTATAATAGCTGTTTTAATGTGAAGGCATGATTAAATTGTCTCTTGTTACAGTTATGAAATAGTTTGATAACAAGCAGGAAATGTTCATGGGCCAGTGACATCACTGCATTGAAATGGTCTAGAAAAAAATGTCAAGATACAATTGTAGTTGCAGAGCTGACGTTAGCTGAATAGTAATTAACTTCAATTGTCAGTTGGGTAGGTTAGTTCACAATATCAGTGTTAAGGTTTCTATGTTGAAGCTGTCTCTTTATTTATTAGATGTAATTTATATTTTAGTTTATCTTAGTTGCACTTGAATTTTTTGGATGTCATGTTTAAGTTGTATATTTGTTGTTGTTTAAATAAAAAATAATAGTCTAATAAACAAACAAAAAACAATATATATATATATATATATATATATATATATATATATATATATATATATATATATATATATATATATATATATATATAACCGCCAACTTACTTTTTAGGCAGCAGATGCCACACATCCTCACACATATATATTTATTTAATAGATAGATCTGTTACTTAATGTCTATGGTGAACCCCAAGCAAGCTCTCAAAGGCTCCAAAATACACAGAGAAAGGTTGCACGCCAAACGAATTCCTGCGTCTGACAGTATCCATAGCAGCAGAATCATATCGGAGTAGGCCTAATTTTCTAAATAAAATAGTATTTAATTAAAGTAACGTTTGTATACATGTTTAATAAACTCTTTTATAGACAGCTTGCTAAGTTTTAAATAGCCCAACTTTCACAATGTCTGGCCAATAAATTTAATATCGAAACTGTCGAGGGATTTATCAACCAGCAAAACACAAACAAAATACCACCGGGTGCTAATATCACTGACTAGTTTTCATTCACTCCTTCGAGTGGACCTTATTAGTGAACTAATGTAGAGAATAGTGAATGAGGGTATAGGGGGCGATTTCGGATACAGCACTAGTTTCATCTGCTGCGCGAGGCCGTTCTCCATCAAAACAGCAACAGCTCATGTGCCGCATTCAAGCTAAGGAAACTTGTGAATGTTTTCCACCCACTCAGGTTTCAATGCAGAAATGACCATGCTGTCAAACACAGACAACACAGCTTCCAAGATCTCCTAGCTCTTCTACCATCATATACTGAAGATCGTACACCAATGTACCTTGTTCACAGGGCGGCAGCAGGTGGTCGCAGCTCTCGTAAACCCTTCCCTCTCGGTGTATTTCAGCAAAGAGCAACAAGTGTCTGCAGCCGGCGAGGTGCTGCTATAAAAACGGGCGGGGACAGAGACGCGCAGTACAGATTTGATATCCATCAGTGCTTCTGCAAACCTGGATGAGTCACTGGTCTCTGAAAGAAACCCTGATCAAGAGGAGGAGGAAGAGGAGGGCGCTGCTCTCTCCTGGGAGAGGAGAAGACAGGAGAAACTGACTGTCTTGCGTGTCATTTTTGAAGACTAGAGAGAGCGAGGAGACAGGAAGGAGAGGGAGATTAGGAGTGTCTGGGTGGGTGGGATTGAAGAGGATGGGGAGGAAGAGGAGGGATAGATAGATTGAGAGAGTGAGAGGGAGAGAAAGAGGGAGGGAGAAAGACAAGGGGATGTTTTGTGTTTGACTCAACATCACCAAGTACATTTATTTATTTTTTGTTTGTTTGTTTTGGAGGAATGGATGGAGGAACCAAGCCCGTAGAGACCTGAATTCATTACTTGAGTCACATTTACAGATATTTTTTTTCATAAATGTATAAATATATTGAGTAAATCTGGATCCAGAGAGTGGCATGTTGCTCTGGAAGGGAAGTGAGACAGTGGGGCGAGAGTAAGAGGAGGATGGCGTACACACAGGTGAGTCGCAGTCACTTCTGACACACACAACCCACACACACTCTACCATCTGGGTCCTTCTGGATTTCACTTTTCGTTTTCACATGCGTCTTCATGCAGATTTTTGCTCATTGCTTCTCTTTATGTGGTGATTATTCCTGATCAAGGCCTTAAACTGATTTAGTTGAGTGTAAATGATTTGTATTTGTTTACTATATGGATTTGATGGTTTATTGTTTGTGAAATGTCTTTGGATATTGTTTCATTGTTTTTATTGTTTGGATATTGTTGTTAAAACTATATTTAAAGGTTTACAGTGTTTTTAGTCTAAGATCTTTTAAGCAACATTTAATCTTTGAGAGAGAAAAGAGATCCAGAATCAATCACAGGGGCAGTGCCTTTTGAAAAAAAGTACTAATATTTAGATAATAATATGTACATATTTTTCTGAGAGAGTATTTTTGAATATTAATTAGTTTTACAGTCTTCATT
Source organism: Danio rerio (assembly GCF_052040795.2). Taxonomy (NCBI): domain Eukaryota; kingdom Metazoa; phylum Chordata; class Actinopteri; order Cypriniformes; family Danionidae; genus Danio; species Danio rerio. The sequence goes on along the minus strand of NC_141023.1, from coordinate 30,740,124 downwards.
TATTGATTTATTTATTGCATAATCAGTGTGTTATGATGTACCTTTTGGTAACATTTATACACCGAGAGTACGGATAAGTCTAAAGTCTTTCACTATGGTAATACCTGTTACAAATACCATACTGATACGCTTAATGTAATAATTTGTACTTTATATGCACCCTTAATAGGGGTATCATTTATAAAATATATTGCCCTGGTTACAGATTGTGTATGTTTTTTTTTTTCCTGAGAGTGAATATCAAATTTGAAAGCATATTTGGGGAAGCATTAATGGTTTCTCTACATATTTCACTCTTTTGAAAATATGAATGCAGCTTGTTTTTTTGATGTTTTAAACTTTGTTTCAATGGGGTTAGCTGCTGTTATGGTTTTCATGGTACTGTGTTTGAGACCTCGGTCAGGGGAATAGCAGTGGGCATGTGGAGCAGTAGGGACGGTCATGTCAGTGACCCTGATGCGTCATCTCTGCCTCAGCCAGCGGCGGCAAGGTGCGGGCTGCCAGCGACAGGAGCTCATATCACTGTTGCCATGGTTACAGCCACAGCTAATTGCTTAGCCAACATTGGGCCACTGATGAGGAGCGAGAGCTGGACTTAGAGAGCAAGTCAGGGGGAGGGGAACAGGACACACTAACCTGTAGATGCTCACGAGTAAATAACAAGCTTAGGTGTGCAGTCAGATATTAAAATCTTTTGAAATTACTGTGATTTTGAGGCTGATTCTTGGTGGTGGCATTAATTGTTTTTTTACAGCTTTTTTATTTTTATTCAGACTCTGCACATGCTTATTAGTGCAAATGTATATTAGTATTATTATAATTGCTTTGAAAAAACAAAATAGGTGAAGCATTTGCAATAAATTGTAAAAAGAAAATGATATGATGTACAGCTGTAGTCAGAATTATTAGCCCCCCTTTGAATTTTATTTTCTTTTTTAAATATTTACCAAATGATGTTTAACAGAGCAAGGAAATTTTCACAGTATGTCTGATAATAATTTTTCTTCTGGTTAAAGTCTTGTTTGTTTTATTTTGGCTAGATTAAAAGCAGTTTTTCATTTTTTTAAAAACATTTTAAGGTCAAAATTATTAGCCCCTTTAAGCTATATATTTTTTTCGACTGTCTACAGAACAAACCATGGTTATACAATAGCTTGCCTAATTACGCTAACCTGCCTAGTTAACCTAATTAACCCAGTTAAGCCTTTAAATATCACTTTAAGCAAAAGAAATGTGTCCTGAAAAATATCTAGTAAAATATTATTTACTGTCATCATGGCAAAGATAAAATAAATCAGTTATTAGAAATGAGTTATTAAAACTATTATGTTTAGACAAAAAAATCTTCTCTCAGTTGAAGATAAATTGGGGGGAACAAATAAACAGGGAAGCTAATAATTTAGGGGGGGGGGATAATTCTGACTTTAACTGTATGTGACCATACTACCTTTACACTTGATAATACAACTATTTGAATATACAACTATTTGAAAGTTTAAAATGTGAAAGTTAAAAATCTAAATCCTAAGAACATCCCTTTTTAAAGTTGTCCAAATTCCCTTTTTAGCTCTGCCTTTTACTAATAAAAACTGCCATTTTGGCAGATTTATGGAATTAAATGTTTTCAAATAAATGATTAGAAATGTTTTCATGGAGCATGACCTTTACATAATGTTCTAATGATTTCTGGCATAAAACAAGCACCATAGGCAATACATTTACCTAGTAGTTAAATTACTATTCAAAACTTTTATTGCATATTTAAATTAACAGTGTAACTGTTTTTTACAAATAATAATTTTACTTCTATGATAGCAAATCTGCATTTTGTTTGTCACATGATCATAAATATTTATTATTGTTAAGAAATATTTATTTTTATTCTTTATTATTATTTTATTATTAAAATAAAATAGGAATTACAGACTACTTGGCTTTATATTTTAGTGAAACCATCGTGCAGGCTTTCTGATTTTTTCAATTAATAAAACAAAATTTTTAAATCAAGATTTATTTTTACATTTTATTTAGTTACATTTTATTTTAGGGTCCCACTAAGATACAAAAACAAAAAAATAAAATAAAATTACCAGAGAGTTTTGATCAAGAATGGACAAAACAGAGTACATGATGAACACAATAAATATACAAAGCATGCCGAAATCAAACCATAGTCATAAACTGATAGCTGAATAATAGTATTAATTTCTTTTCAAAATTAATTTTGCTGACTGCAAAGTGTTGCATGTATATCAAGTATGTCATGAAATGGTATTTTAATGTTTATCTGAAAAATTGAATAAAAGAGAATTTCATTTTTTCCTCTTTTTTTCTGTGCCTGACTTCCACCCTGTACTGCTCTCAACCTTTGAAAAAGAACAGTTGGAACCCATCAATGAGGTATGTAGAGAAAAGTAATTAATAAATCTCTTAAAATTTTATTAAAGTTCTGCCCTAATTTACTCAGCCTCCACTTTTCCAAACCTGTTTGAGTTACTTCTATTCAACACAAAATAAGATACTTTGAGTAACGTTGGAAAGCAGCAGCTGTTGCCGACAATGGTATTTTTAATATTAGTAGTGTTTTTACTATGACTGCTTGTTTCCAACATTCTTCAAAATATATTGTGTGTTCCAAGGAAGAAAGGAATTTTTAAAAGTTTAGAAGTAAATGATGAGCAAATTATTTATGGAAGGTGAATCTGTTCATTATCTATAATGTAGAATGAAAATATAGATATTCAATTTTTGATGGTAATTTATTCTGATATGCATGACCCTACGTGAGATATTTGACTGACCTTTCCAATCTTAAAATGTATTGAAAAATGCATTCGCCTCCAGATAAAAAGAAAAAGGTCTTGTTTACACAAGATTTTTTTCCTGTCAACATCCTGTCTTAAGCCATTTATTATTTAGCCAACCATAGGCACATATACAGCCTCAGCGGAGGACTGGGCTTTTTGGAGCGAGTAATCTTTGTGATCTTTTGGATTTGTTTCCTCTGTTTTTAGCAGTCATTCAGTGTAAATCAAAGAGAAGCAGTTTGTGTCGAAAAAAAGATAGCATTTTATTCATGAATGATGAAAACATCTGAGTGACCTCTGGAGTTCTACTTCATTCAATGAGAGTGATGAAATAATGTTTGTTCTGCCCTAGTTTCCTGTTTCTTTTTCCAATGTGGAAAAGAAAAATGAACTTAACAGTAGTAAATCGTTAAAAGGTTTGCAATATTTAATATTTTACTGTTGTCATTTTATGCAAAAAGATCATCTTATTTGGACATTTTAAGAAAGAGTAGCATATAAAATAAAATGTGTTAACCTATTTATGGCAAATCCAGAAAAATTATAATAACTATGGACTCTTTTCACAAGACTGTTACGACAAGTTTAACGCTCATCATAATCTTAAACTCATAAAAGTTTTTAATATTTTTATTAAAAAACAAATTGTATGTACATTTATATGTATTTAAAAACATATTTTATACAATCTTTGCATCAAATTACTAAAAAAATTACCACTTGTGCGAGCCATTTCTTCTACAGCCTTTATGGACAGGACAGTAGATTTAACGTTGTTCTCACTTCTGGCTGCTGTTATTGGTTTTACACATTTTTTTCCCCTTTTTCTGAAAGTCTTGATAACACCATAGTGTAGTTTTTCTTTTATTATTTTAGCAAATGGGATTATAAAAAACTATTTTGTTCAGTAGTATGATAACTTCTACCACTGAAAAACACAGAAATGTAAAAAGGGTCCATCATATGATCTTTTAAAGGGAAAGGTTACGTAAAAAGGAAATTGTACTCACCCTTAAGTGGTTCTAAACCTTTATGAGTTTTCTTTTTATAATGAACACAAAACAAGATATTTTTAAATATATGTTAGAAGCCTGTAACTATTGACTATATAGGAAAAAACAGTGGTCACTGATTTCCAATGTTTTTCAAAATAACTTACAAAAAAACTCAAAAAAGGTTTGTGACAGTGAAGTGAAGTGTCAATTTTTTAAAGCTATCTCTTAAATTTTTTTTATAAATAAATTATATAATTATTCAGACTAATATGCAGTTTTTTATTATTGTCAGTGTACAGTATATTTTATTTTTAATTATTACAGTTGTGTTGCCTATTATTTTTGTGCAAACCATGATATATCAAATATATGCTCTAACAACAATGCCTATGTATAATTATCAATAAAAATAAAAAAAACATTTGAATGGTAGTGTAGATATCTAAAAATAAATCATCTGATTTTGGTGGATTGGCATGGGCATTTAACCTCCTGCTGCAGAACAAAGTGAATTTCTGGGGCTTTGTTTACATTTTACTTTTTGGCTTCAAGTTACAGTTGACTAGAGAATTAAAAAAGAATAAAAAGTAAATAAATACATCTTTTTGAAGCACTAATCATTAATTGCCGTATTCAATAATCAAAATTAGCTGCTGCCTGTGTGGGTCAGTAAGTCTTTGTGTGTGGGTTTGTGGTGTTGTGTTCAGGGTCTTCTGTCCAGACTGTCTGATTTGCTGTTGTGCCGCTGGTCATGCCGCTCCTGTTGGCAGTGGTGTTGGGAGTGCAGCTGCTGTCAGTCTTCTGAAGAAGAGGTGGAGATTTTGGGGCCTTTTCCAGCTCAGACTCCATCATGGCTGTAAGTGCACACCCATACAAACCTCAAACAACAGTTACACATCAAAATTAATGCAGAACAGTTCGCCATTCATCAACTTCAGTTCAATTCATTCATCTCATGCTAAAATCCTTCATGTTTTGATGTTGTTCTGGGTTGTCCTGCTAGCTGCACATCATTTACATTTTATTTAGTATTTTTCATAGATATGTATAACTGTGCTGTTTCAATATTATACATGTGCTGCTTTATACAGTTGTTTTAAGAAGACGCTTGATTTAAAAAAAAGGAAAGCATCATTTTCTGTAATACAGTTACAAAGTTTTTATTAAACGATACATAATAATTGTACTGTCACTTTATGTCAATATATTCTATTTGCAATTGAATCCACTTAAATCTCACTTATCAAGTTAATGATAAAGTTTTGTGTAAAAGTTTTTGATTAAAAAAAATGATCAAGGTTATGTTCAGTATGAAAATAGCAGTTGGCATGAACTGTAATATACTAACGATGTGATAATCTATGGTGTTCTGGGTTCACCTGCTAGCTGCACATCATTTACACTCTATTTAGTATTTTAAACAGATATGTATAACCGTACTGTTTCAATAATATACATGTGCTGCAATTTACAGTTCTTTTTTTAAGAAGACATTTGATTTAATAAAAGAAAAGCATAATATTCTGTAATACAATTACAAAGTTTTCACTTTATTCTGATGTGTTTCATATAGATATTATTATTCATGATGTAATTTTCTAAATGCCACCAAATGTCAGTTTCAGTCATTTTTAATCATTTCTAAATAACAGTATAAATTTCTTTGAAACAAGCAAATAAAAAAAAAAAAATTATTCCTAACCCCTAACTGTTTTACAGTATTCTCTAAACCAGAGATGCCCATAGTAGAGCCCGCGGACCAAAGTTGACCCACGGTAACCTTTGATTGGCCTACCACCCTATCTGAAACAAGAGTGGGAATGATGGGGATGTGGTTTGGGTGAATGCCTTTGATAGACATTGTTATTTTGATTTTAACATAACCTTTTGTTTTATTGCTGAACTACAAAACAGTTAAAACAGCTAGCCGGCAGCTAGCTCTCTGAACTCTCACATGATCACCCACTGAAGCTATGCATGGCTGCGTCCGGTCAGTACCTGGATGGGAGACCACATGGAAAAGCTAGGTTTCTACTGGAAATGGTGTTAGTGAGGTCTGTGTGGGTCCTAACGCCCCAGTATAGTGACGGGGACTCTATACTGCTCAGGGAGCGCCATCTTACGGATGTTTTAAACCGAGGTCCTGACTTTCTGTGGTCATTAAAAATCCCAGGATGTCCATCGAAAAAAGAGTAGGGGTTTAACCCCGGCATCCTGGCCAGATCTGCCCAACGGCCTCTGTCCATCATGGCCTCCTAACCCTCCCCATATCAGAATTGGATTCAACACTCTGTCTCCTCTCCACCAATCAGCTGGTGCAAAATGGCTGCTGTCGTGTCATCCAGGTGGATGCTGCACACTGGTGTCCCACCAGTCCCACCAATTTGCGTAAATCTCTTTGAGTGCCCAGAAAAGCGCTATCTAAATGTATGGAATTATTTTTATTATTATTATCATCAACTGAAATTAAATCTTTTAATGAAATGTTGTTAATAATTCAGACTTAAAATGTAAAAACTTTCAGACATCGAAGACATCAGAGAGCAAATCAAGGCAAAGGCAGGAGCAGGTGGACTAGTGTTTTCATTGTGTCAACTCCATTGTGATAAAATTAAGTTTGTTAATGTTTTCACTGTAATAAAAAGCTTATTGTAAAATGACAAACATTATACTGCATTAGTTAATATGATTTAAAGCTAAGTTTTCTTGTTATTTTTAAATATTAGCAAATAAATTAGGAGATAAGCCATAGCAAATTTGATGTTATATGATATGATATATTCGGTTTGGTATATATTTGGCCCACATCCCTTGATCAAGTTTGGTTTTTAGCCCTTTATAAGAAAAAATTTGTATATACAATATATATTAACTGTATTATTGTCACTTTATGTCAATATATTCTATGTGTAATTCAATTCCCTTAAATCCCATTTATCCAGTTGATGGTTAAGTTTTGTAAAAATGTTTGATTAAAAAAAATTGATCAAGGTTATGTTCAGTATAAATAGAGTAGTTTGCATGAACTGTAGTACACTAACAGTACTGTCAAGTTACCCATTGCATTCCATGTTTAATTCTGCATGTGGTATCAGAAATTAGAACTGTTATTTTGTCATTTAAACTTCAACATAACTTTATATTTGCTGAAATATTATTTATCATTGCTGCATTCATTAATTTTAAGCAATATACTGTAAGAGATACTGATGCACCAGATGGCTTTCTTGACTCTCTAGGAACCCGAAGCTTATAATGACTTGGGTGTGGAGCTATTTGTGTTTCCAGGCAGGAACAGCAAGGATAATATGATTTAAATGGACAAGTGACTCATGTATTAGCAGCAATAATTTGTCCTCTGGATGCACACAGTCACCACAGGCTGTCAAGCTTTTTGTAATGACATCATTCGATGACTTTTAAGGACTAAACAATGTTGGCCATACAGTACATGTGTATTTTTCCGTTATAAATACATGTCATTACCAATCAGCAGTTTGCTTTCATGAAAAGTCATTCACACTTGTTTAAGGAATGGAGTTGATGTTGTCACCAGAGACTGCTGGCTTATGCTGGTTTGACTGAGCTCATGCTGATGTGTGGTTATTGAAGGTTTTTGTAAAGCTGAAAACAGGGACCACATGGCTGGAAGGGTTGAAGGATGTTTGATTTTGAATTTGTGATCATATATTAGTGTTTGATTCTCTGCGCATCGTGGAACTCCAACTGTAAAAAGTTTTCCAATATTTTTGCAAAAATAACTGTATTTTGTAAATGTAAGCATTTTTAACTACAGACATCCCATGAAATATATCATCTTGATAGAAGTATACAGTGCTCAGCATGACTGAGTACACCCCATTTTGAAAAGGAATATTTTTCTTCATTTCTCAGTGAATATAGATGATGTAATTTGGTGCATTTAAACAAAACAGATTCATTAAACAGATTTATTCATTAAAATTATATTTTTGCCACCAAACATATGTAGAATTTGAAAGAAAATACAATTAAACTCAAGTTAAATATTGCAAAAAGAAATGACAACCTACAAGATTTCGACCACATTTAAAAAAAAAAAAATTGCTTCTCTTGATTTTTTTCTCTTTTTTTTATTTGTATTTAATATTTTTCTATAACATATACATTTGGGTGTACTAGTTTTTGGATTTTTATTGTAAGTTATTTTGTTAGATAAGCTCCAGACTTGACTTCAGTACTGACTAATCTAATGTATAATATAAATATAAATATAATATTGTATAGCTTCCTATTAAAAATATGATAATAGGAAAATAGGAAAAATAGATAAATTTGTGAGGGTTGTACAAATATATGCTGAGCACTGTAGATGGCTCCATGTCAACCTTTGCCTATTGCTCTGCTGCTCCACATAGACATCAACAGGTGTTTGCTTTGCATGCTTATGAATGTTACTCATGGATGCTCTATTTTGTGTTTAGCTCATCTGGACTCAAATGTGGGCACACATTTACACTTTTTTTCTGTTTCTGTGTCTAAAATGAGTCCTTTAAATTTCCTCAATCTTTTCACAGTATCGTTCACAGTATCGTATGGTAGTTTATTGAACCTTTTTTTTTTTTTGCAGTTTTACAAATGGGATTTTTGATTTGTTTGACAACTTTTGGCACAAAATTTTGGGTGCAAAGGCTGTCTGACAAAGACTTTTAATACAAAAACATAAAACTCTTAAGGGTGGTGCCGTGGCGCAGTGGGTAATACTGCCTAATCACAGCAAGATAGCTGCTTTGAGCCCTGTGTTTGCGTGGGCTTCCTCCAGGTTCCCCGGTTTCCCCCACAAGTCTAAAGACATACGCTATAGGTGAATTGTGTAAGCTAAATTGTCCGAAGTGATTGTGAATGTATTGGTGTTTCCTAGAGATAGATTACAGCTGGAAGGACATCTTCTGCATAAAACATTTGCTGCATAAGTTGGCGGTCCTTTCCGCTCTGGCGACACCTGATTGATAAAGGAACACTCTTGTATTAGCAGTAGTAGTCAGTTCACCTGTTTATTGTGGACTGTAAATTATTTAATTTAGCTGTTATTTAACTGTTGCATTTTTTATTTAGCCTCTGATCCCAGTTTTTGGAGTGAGCTGCAGCCATAAAAATCTGTTTAATTTGTTTATGTTTTTAGCATATATATATATATATATATATATATATATATATATATATATATATATATATATATATGAAAACACTGGATGGAAAGCTAAGGTCATATCATATATTCTGGATTTCATTCAATTTAAAGGGATTATTCATGAAAACTGACTTCTGTACTCACCAGGGGCAGACTGGGACTAAAAATCAGCCCTGGCACTGCAGAAACACCAGCCCACATTACCACATCAACACAGCCCCATCCACAGACACGCAGATTCACTACTTATATAATATAAGCAGTACCATATGTAATAGATATTTAAACATTTAATGTATGTGACTGGAACGAAAACAACCCATTTAAAACAAATTTATACATGCAATTATTTCATTCCTTCATTTTATTTTAGGCTTAGTCCCTTTATTAATCTGGAATCACCAAAGCGAAATGAACCGCCAACTTATCCAGCATATGTTTTACACAGCGGATGCCCAGTTCACCTAGAGCACGTGTTTGAACTTGAGAGGGAAACTGGGAGGAAACCCACACGAACATGCAATCTCCACACACCAACACAACACCACAACACCAACTGACCCAGCCAAGGCTCGAACCATCGACCTTCTTGCTATGAGGCAAGAGTGCTACCCACTGTGCTGCCCCCTTTTGAAACTATTTCAGTTAATTTTATGCATTTTAGAGCAATTATTTGCTTTTTCTAAGCTTTTGGCACCGCCTTTTCTTTTTTACTGTCCATCTCTGACAATTAGCTTGTGTTGCACTTACTGTTTGGTTGACATTCTTGCTAAATTTTGATTACATCTGCGTAACCTTTGATTGGGTCGGCCCCTCTCGAAACTAGCTGGCCATTGCCGATTTGGCCAATGCTTAACTTTTAGCATTATTACTATTATCATCATCAGCATCATCATCATCATAATATTCACGTCTTGCAAGAGATATTTGCCAGAATTGCCAGATGGCCAGTCCGCCCTTGTTACTTACTGTTCATTTGTCACAAACCTGTTTGATTTTCTGGTGACCATTGACTTCCATAATATTTGTTTTTCCTACAGTTTAAGTCAAAGGTCACCATTTACCAACATTCTTTAAAAAAACTTGTTTTGTGTTCAAAATATAAAAATATCCATCAAGGTTTGGAACCACTTGGTGAGGTAAATTTACATTTTAGATGAACTATCCCTTAAAAAATGTTCCAACATTTAATTGGGGTTTCAGATGAAGAAGATGCATGTTTAACAAAGCAGAACATGCACATCCTAATGTATACCTCTATGCCCTATAAGTCCAGCCGCTCTTGTTGGCTCGAATTGCTCCTAAGGCCATTTGTTTTAGAATCATCCGTTGCTATGACAACTATCTCCCTCTGAGCTGTAGTCATGGACACAAAGGGTCCTTGATGATCCCCATGGGACGAGTCGGAGTCAGGCCTGCACATAGAGATCCTGCACAGAACATCCACCTTTGTTGCTGCTGGAAAAACAGGCAGATGAGAAATGACACAATACTGGACATAAATATAATTGCACATCAGTAAAAAAGTTGAATCAGTCATGCTGTCAGAAAAGTGCAGCATTGTTTGATGTTTTTACCTGTTCAAGCTGATTGTGTCTTATTTTTAGACTATTATGATCTTTGAATATATCATTTGTTGGTTTTATCCAACCTGAACTTAAAAGGAATCTTAACTATCTTATCTATCGACAGAAAAGTGGCTAATTTGTATAAATTAATTCACATGAATTTTTTTTTTAAGTATGTTCTATATAGTATGCATTCAGAAATTACAGAGTTACTTGCGAGTTAGTTGTGTCGCTTTTCCTCTATTCATAAATTCTCTTACATGGAATGCTAAAGTGTGCACTGAATATGCACTTCAGACTATGAGGACGTAGGAAGCAGTTTGGTACCTTGCTCAAGCTGCTGGTAATCACGGCTTCAAATCTGACTTTCTATCCAATAGACCACAACTGCCTCTAAATAAGAGATGCCCAAAGTTGGCCCTTTGATTTGGCCCACCATCCTATCTAAGAAGAGAGGAAGAAGGGGGAGGGATGTATTCAGGTAAAAAGTAATTGAATAATCAAATGTAAAATAATTCTGCACAGTCTTCATCTTATAAACAATTCCATAAAATTAATTGTTATTCATTTTTCAAAGTTACAAACAGTATATTTTCTTATGCCTGGATGCTTTTAATACCCTTACACAGTCACAGGCCTCAAAAAACACTTGTGAAATGATAAATAATAATGCAGGCTCAACATTGCATATATTTGCGATGTGACCATTGCGAATTATCCCATTGCGATTTCATTGCTGAAATGATATATTGTGTGGAGCCCTAGTAAATTCTGTCACTCGACACATAGAGGGCTATACAGAAGACATCGGCGAGCAAATCGAGGCAAAAACTTGTGTAACTCCGTCCATTCTGTTATGAATGAGATTGTTTTTGTTTTTACTGTATTAAATTCATTATAAAATGTAAACAAAAATACTGTATTATTTAATAAAAAGCAATGTTTTTTAAATATTATTAATTAAATTAGGAAATTACTCATAAAAACGGCAACTAAAATTACCTTTGGCCAACTAGCCTCAATCAAGTTTGGTTTTTGGCCCTTCGTAAGAAAAAGTTTGGGCACCCCTGCTCTAAATAGTGAATTGGTAAAGCCAAGGTTGTTGGTTTGATTACAAGTGAACTGAAAATGACATACAATGCATAGAATGTACTATGGATATGTTCACAGTTAGTGAGGTTTAATTTCAATAAACTCTGGTGCAGTAGCTTAATGCAGTTTTTTTAAATAAGTGTAAGACCTGTCATCTGAATCTTGGTGCTTTGCAAACAAGTTGGCTGAGACCACATAAAAAGTGTGTCTTGACCTGTTTCTAGACTCTGCTTAACTTAAATTTGAAAGCACCACAAACAAAAATAATAAAAGCAAATTAAAAACAGGGTTTGATTTTGCAAGATGCAACCATAAAAAGCACTGAATGCTCAGACATACCTGTTTTTTTTTTTTTGTTTTTTACCATAATCTCCATTTTGCTTATTACAGTTCCGTACAGGCATGGTAAAATGTATCTCCTTACAGAAGGTCTTTGTTTATGTAGGAATTTCTGGTGCCGTTTTGACACCTTTACATATTTGTGATTCTGTAAGTTTCAAAGGTTGACATCTATACATTCGAAAACTGAATTAAAACTGTGACCATTATTTTTTCATATTGTGACGCAGTCCTCACCATTTCTGTTCGTTGTCAAAATTGACAGTTTCTGAATCTGACAATTTAACTGAAAAACAATCAGGAAGTATTTTTACAGATTTCAGTTAAAGGTTAGAAGGGCAAACTATTTTTTGTTTTCTTTATGACATGCACAATTGTTCTCCACAAAACTGGCAGTGTGAGCTAACAAATTCATGTGGTTAGTTTTGATTTCTTGGGGACTTTGATATGTTTTTGATCATTTTTTATTAAGATTTGACAATCTGGAATCCGAGGGTTTAACAAGGTCAAAGTATTGAGAAAATCACATTTAAAGTTGTCCAAATTTAATTCCTACCTACGCATAGTACTACTCATAAAAATCTTTGCTTCCTTTTCTAATGATCTTATGTTTATTTTATATGTATATAATTTTGACACACATAATGTATTTTTTATTCCTACAAATACAGCGGCTCAACTTTTTACTGGTTTTGTGGTCTAGTCTCACATTTTATTCGCTATTCACAAGATCAGATACTTTTTTTTGTATTTTCCATCGTTCGGCTTGGTCTTATAATTGACACAAAAAACCTAGGCTAAACTTAAAAGTTTGTTTTTTTTGGTCCTGACTAAAAAGAGCCAAGAAAACCAAATTGCATTGAACTGGTGCTGTAAATATCAAATTGTCATTTCAATAGGCAACATGAAAGTAGTTTAACTAACAAACTCCTCTCTTCCAGTGTCAATGACTACAATGATGAGAAAGGCACAAATTCTCACCTTGTGGATCAGGACGGCACTTCTTCTCCCCAATCCGATCCCACTATAAACTGCAGGCCACCCACCTCAGAAGCTGCCCGATCCACCTTCAGCTTGGCAGGTCAGTTTGCAAGTAGGTCCAAATTTAACTCTCACTTTGACTAGCAGGTTTATAAACGTTTCAATTTCACCTTAATACCTCTCACTGTTTCAGGTCTGAATGCCCGACGCCCAAGCTCCCCCATGGTGGATGTAAAGCCAATTGAATTTTGGGCCATGGGACCCAGAAAGGAAGTAGTTCAGCCTCTGCGAAAGCCACCTACACCACCGGACGACTACTTTCGCAAGCTAGAGCCTCATCTTTACTCTTTAGACTCATGCAGTGATGATGTGGACTCTCTAACAGATGAAGAGATCCTGATGCGGTACCAGCTGGGCATGCTGCACTTCAGCACACAATACGACCTCATCAATGCCCACCTCATCGTGCGAGTCATTGAGGCCAGGGACCTTCCTCCTCCTGTAACATGCGACGGTGCCCGCCAAGACATGGCCCACTCGAACCCCTACGTGAAGATGAGCTTGCTGCCCGACAACAAGAACTCAAGGCAGACGGGAGTTAAGCGAAAAACCCAGAACCCAGTGTTTGAAGAGCGTTTCACTTTTGATCTCCCCTTCCTGGAGGCCCAAAGACGCACACTACTGCTCTCTGTGGTCGACTTTGACAAGTTTTCACGCCACTGTGTCATCGGAAAAGTGGCTCTTCCTCTTAGTGAGGTTGATCTGGTGAAGGGAGGACATTGGTGGAAGGCCCTGGTGCCCAGCTCTCAGGTATTAGCTTGTTTTTGACTTGCATGATTGCTGACAATTTTACAGAACTACATTAAATTTATTTATCTTGCCTAAAATTATACACACAACAGTTTGTTCATCCTGGTTTTTATTGTTTTATATGCAAAGACACATATTAACCTGGGATTATTTCTCTTGAAATTGCGCATTGCTGTTCGGATGTGTGGGGTCAAAAGAATGTTTCAGTTTTTTAAGAAGCCATTAGACTTTGGCCACTGCAACAATGTAATATAACAACAAACTGTACTTTTTCTTTTTAAGAAAACATCATTCAGTTAAAAGGTCACCACCTGATATTTTATTGTTCTATTGGTTACATGTCTTGAAGGTCAAAGTTTAGCATACTTGAACTTTGTAATATGTGACCCTGGACTTTCATTGCACAGAATTATGTTGGCAATAGCCAAAAATACATTGGTCAAATGATTTCTTGGCAAAAATTATCCGAATATATACTGTAGATCTGTGGTTCCCAAACTGGGGTGTGTGCACTCCTTGGGGTGCGCAGTCTGACCACCAGGGGTGCGCAAGAGAATTTTTATAATGGCGGAAATGTTTTTTTTTTTATGCATTTATCTTGGGTAAACTTCACATCATACACATTTTCACTGAGAGAGAAAAAAAATCACATTACAAATTATAATTTACAACCTATACATACTCACTCATCTCGCAGTTTCACATCTGTGTCACATAAGCCCCGTCCTTTCACATTAGGCGCTAAGTGATAGTACATTCAAAAAAAAATTTTTGCTTACTATATTTATCGCAATGAAACCTGGTTAAAAATTGCCACTTTAAAGAAGTCAAGTGACAGTAGGGATAAACCATCCACATCGGCCTCTTCTATGGAGATGTGCAGCGGCCTTGAATATATGGACTTGGAGGATAACGATTGAGGCGGAAACAAATCCAGCAGAGATGTACTGATGAAGAGAATTAGGCCTACACTAGAGAGTGAGAAAATGTCAAGTAAGAAACGCATATTTAGCGACAGTTGCATTGGTTTCAGGTTTACATGGATTGGAGATGCAGAAAATCCAAGTCCGCAATGTGTAGTCTGTGGTGAGGTTTTAGCTAATAGCAGTCTTAAGTCCTCATATTTGGTCCGGTACTTACAAACAAGACACAGCCACTTACAAGACATGCATTTTAAGGAATATTGAGGAAACTACAGAAGAAGAAAAAAGAAGGTACAAAGGAGCAGTATAGCTTTTATCTGAAAAGTTGCACCATCAGTTTCATGGGTACACTGCAGCATCCACCAAGAAGCTCTAGCCATGAAAAACATGCAGAACTTTTGTCTGTACTGTGAAAATTGTCAACTACATAAAAGCTCGTCCATTAAATTCACATATTTTATTATTTTTGTTTTAATCACGGACAAAGAAAATATGTGTATTTAGTTATTGTAGTTAAAAATGTGGAGTTTAATCGAGAAAGGGGTCCTTTACAGGTGTTAAATACTAGAAAGGGGTGCACACTGCAAAAATTTGGGAACCAGTGCTGTAGATCATGTTTCGAGAAGGCATTTTGTAGTTGTCCTACTGTTAATGTATATTAAAACTCAAATATATCTTTTAATATAAATTTAAATATATCAAAACTCAACAAAAAATTATTTGATTAGTAATGTGCATTATCTCAATATTTATATTTACCTATTTATATGTTTGTTTGTTTGTTTGTTTGTTTGCTTGCTTGCTTGCTGTCAGATTACATGTTTTCAAATAGCTGTATCAAATATTACCCTTTATGCTGGCAAATCACACATCAATGGAGAGCTTGTATAGTCAGCTTTCAATTTATGTATATGTATATATTTTTTTATTACGTCGACAGTTATAACACAAAAATCCAGTGTTTTAAAAAGGTCAGAAGTGAGTTTCATTTACATTGTAACAATAGCAACATTAATGTAGTGTAATTTTGTTCATGTTCAATCAATGTCTGGCCACTGATATGCCACAGGCCCTGTCTGATTAGAATCAAATGGTAGTGTTTCCTGCATTTATATGAATAGAAGTCAGTGGTATAAAAAAAAAAGTGTATACATGCTCACCAAGGCTGCATATTTGATCAAATATACAGTAAACACATATAATATTTCATTTTAGTAGTAGTAGTAGTTGTAGTAGTAGTACAATATCACCATATTGCTGCAGACATTCCATAAAAAATAATACAATACATCCATACAAAATACAGTAGTTACAGTAACTATAATGCTAATTATTTAATTACTCTAGTTAAATAAACCCACTGAAACAGGTATGAAGGATTTCTTATATTGGTTTTCAATATTCAACCTACACTTAGGAACTCTTTATCTCTACCAGAGATAGATATTTGAATCTCCTACAAAAGATAAAGATTTTAAATAATTGATTAGAATTTTATTATATTTTAGAATGTACTTTGTTTCTCTGTCATTACTCTTCTGTTCAATATTAGATGATTCTTCAGAATTTACTAATAATGTTTTTATTTGATGATCAAGACACAGTTTCTCTGTATAATAAGAGGATATCCTTATTTATTTTTAAGAGGATCATGATTTTCTTTTTAAGTGTTGTATTTCAAACCCAAAACTCTATAAACATAACTCTAACTTCAAACCTCATATATATTTTCAAACACTTTTTTTTTTTTGCTAGATTCGTATAGAATTAAAAAAATCTAACATGCCAAACACTTTTTTTTTATTTCATTTATTCCTAAACTTTCAGAAATGTATCAGGAAGCACATCAGCTATATTTTCATATGGCAAAACTTTCATTGTGTAATTATTTTGATGTGAAACCATTAATATCTTTGACATTTATAGAGATATCATTAATGACATAATTTTTATGACACTGATTTCTCAATGTTGATGTTTGTCAGAATGAGGTTGAGCTTGGTGAGCTGCTGCTGTCCTTAAACTATCTGCCCAGTGCTGGCAGGTTAAATGTGGACATCATCCGAGCAAAGCAGCTGCTACAGACAGACATGTGCCAAGGCTCAGGTAAATGCCTTTCAGTGTGTTTAACTCTATATTAGATGTAGAAGCTTTAGTATTTTTTTATTTATTTCAAAGTAATTATTTTTATAATGAAAAAACTAAAGTCTTTATTTGTCTTTATTTCTGATTTTTTCTTGCCACCAGTTTGACTACACAACCCACATGATGAAGCTAAAGCTGCAGTCTGTGGCTTTTCTTTTCTCCTTTTCTTTAGTTTTTTAGTAAAATCTGTTTAAAGTCTGTGTATAAAGCCAGTCTTCAAAACTATATCATTACTGTCTACTGTGTGTAAATTGTTTTCAAATTTAATTGAGTTTGCTGTTTTTGCGTCATTATGTCACAAACTGTATGTATACAGAAGAAATTACAGCTAGTGGGTTTATGCTATAACCAGCAGGCTCCTCGATGTCAAAACATCCATTTGACATGCAGACATTGAAATTTTGTTCATCTAAAAGATTCAATCGCAAATGACAAATTTACACTGGATTTTGTATTCCTAGTATGCATGTAAACTACCTTAATGTCTAAACATCATCAAATTGACATCTAACATTGACGTCAAAAGACATGTCAAAAAAATGATTACAGGTCAGACCGGTATTTGATTTTGGATATGTGTTTTGATGCCAGTGTGACATGTCAGTTTGATTTCTTTCTGACGTCAATGTAAGCAATTGGCATAAGATCTATTTGCATTTTTGAAGGGTTTTTATGTCATTTTTTACATCAAGGTACACACAGGGAGGGCATGTGAGATCATTTATTGTCTTTTCTCACAGCAGGAATAATTAAACTTGTCAGTTTTATGTAATATTTGAATGGCATGACGATTAGAGATAAGACTATAGAGAAATCTGTATCTACAATTAACACTTATTACACATTGAATACGTCATGCAATGTTAATGTTGGTAACATTTAACCATTTGTGAACAAAGTATAACTGTAATAATAATAACTTGCTTGGCTTGATGTGAAAAGCTAAGCGATTGTTAGGTTTTTCCCCTTCAGTAGCATTGTAACTTTCTTTTCAACAGTTGGTCAGAACAAAATGGGCAAACATGTTACTTTCCAGAAGATATTTTCAAGTGAAAAGTCTTATTTGGGTCAAACTTCCAAGACATAGGATCTGTGATTCCGAACAGTTTTCACACTGGTGCGGTGACAGAATGACACACATCCAGCTTCAACCAAAGGCTAACAGGCTATTTAGCTTTTGTGTTAGCTAATTCACTATTGGTCTGAATAGTATTGGTCACTGTTCTCACTGATTATCCTGTTTTAAACTTTAAGCCAGTCATTCCTTCTCTGTCTGCAGATCCATTTGTGAAGGTGCAGTTGGTGACGGGTCTGAAGCTGATGAAGTCTAAGAAGACATCCTGTATGAGAGGCACTATTGACCCCTGCTACAATGAGTCCTTTAGCTTCCGTGTACCACAAGAGGACCTGTGTGAAGTCAGTCTTGTGTTAACAGGTATTGTTTTAAACATTAACACAGGAATTTGCACACATTTGCACTTATTGGTACTAAGGGTTCAAATGGTAGCAAAATGTGTCAAATCATTGATAATGATTTTCTCACACTAAAACTTTCTATTAATCAAAAACTCAAATACAAATGACAAATGTTTATGAACATTTAATAGAAATGACAAATGTTTATGAATAATTTTTACATTTACATTTACATTTTTACATTTTTAAGCATAAAATAAAAACCGAGTTAATTAACACATTAATAAGCAATATACATATAAATACAATATAATAATACAATAAAAATATATGGTGTACACTTTAGATTTTTACACGAACACAGAACATTACTAAAATAGAATAAACAATCACAATGAAATTTAGAAGATATAAAACAAGTTCAAACTGTTAATGAAACACAAGTAGTTCCGGAGTGATGCTAAATATACAGTATGCTGTATTATTTAAGACCCAAATGGCCATAATGTTGATCAGATTTCCTTGATTGATTTAATTAATTTGTTTGTTTGTTTATGCGATTTGATTTGTCTGAAATAAGCCGTACTTTTAACAATTACAGATGTAGTGAACTGATTGCAAAGGATTTATATTTTAAAAAATACTTAGCATACAAAAAAACATTACTAAACACTCTTATATTTATTTTTTAAAAACAGTTCTTTTTAAAAAGAGGTGTATATTCTTACACACACTAAGCCTTATTCAAAACAGTTGAGGCTATCTTGATTAATGCCTCATAAAACATAGATGAAAAGCCAGAATGGCACATGCCAGGTTTTACTAACCAGTTAAAGACTTGCATTTCAATTAGTGTAATCTACAGCTAGTGGCCAAAGGCTGAAATAGGGGCACCACATTAAGGTTATTTAAATTCCAACCAAATTTCTTCAATTACCGATGCTGCCAGTCAGAATCTGACCTGCACAGTTGCCCACGCTGGGATTTCATGCACTGCTACACACTGACATTTCATATTTGCACTGGTCACCATCTGCAGCCATGCACTGTGATTTCTCATAACCTGCCATTTGAGAGCAGCTGGATGTGTAGTTTGCTCTGGCGTCCTCAGGTTTAATCAGTGCTGAGTCAACAGTGGTATTTACAGACAGACAGATCTCACAGTAAAGGGGGCATGCCATCCAGGCTGGTCAAGATGTGTTTCTGCCACTTCTTCCTGATGTTTCAGGC
Source organism: Danio rerio (assembly GCF_052040795.2). Lineage (NCBI taxonomy): Eukaryota > Metazoa > Chordata > Actinopteri > Cypriniformes > Danionidae > Danio > Danio rerio. Next base: position 30,720,648 of record NC_141023.1, on the reverse strand, counting down.
TACAGAGACTTTAATTCAAACACTGCCTGCAATTCGAGCCTCTGTCTCACTACTGATTTGTTTGCTTGGACAGTTTTGGCATATTCTCTTTAGTTTTTGATGTTTACTATTTAATGAGGAGAATCGACATTATTATAAAGTAGTAGTACAAACAAAAATGTTATACTAATTTCTAGTGTTGCAATAAAATAATTAGATGTTAGTTTCAGTAACATGTAACTAATACAACTTTATTTGTTTGTTTGCATAAATAAATATATATATATATATATATATATATATATATATATATATATATATATATATATATATATATATATATATATATGTATATATATATATGTGTGTGTGTGTGTGTGTATATATATATATATTTATATATATATATATATATATATATGTGTGTGTGTGTGTGTGTGTGTGTATGTATATATATATATATATATATATATATATATATATATATATATATATATATATATATATATATATATATATATATATATATATATATATATATGTGTATGTATGTGTGGGTGTGTAAATATGTATGTTCTCCCTGTTTGTGTGGGTTTCTTCTGGGTGCTCCAGTTTCCCCCACAGTCCAAAGACATGTGCTATAGGTGAATAAAATAAGCTAAATTGTTTGCTTAAAATAAGCTTAGTGTTTGTGTGTGTGAATGAGAGTGTATGGGTGTTTCCCAATACTGGGTTGCAGCTGAAAGGGCATCCGCTGCGTAAAACATATGCTGGATAAGTTGGCGATTTCATTCCGCTGTGGCGACTCCAGATTACAAGAAAAAAAAATAATTATGATTATTATTATTATTATTAAAACACCCAGAACTTACCCTTATTTATATTATTTTACACTGTACATTTATAGTGAGTGATACGCCTGCGCTATTAGGCCATGTTTTCACAGCGCTAGTGTTTGCTTGTCACAGTTGTGTTTTTATTAAATATGAATGAGGCCAGACTCAGAGCAGCAGATCAGCAGATCTTCCTCTAGACTTCCGACTGTGACACAAGCTGATGATGTCATCTGTCCAGCACATGGGTTCTTGCAGCAAACACACACCACGCCTGAGCCTCTGCTTAAAGACGATGGTGTCATATATCCAGACACATCCATGTTTCTCTCCTGACTGACATACAAAGCATGCAGACTGATCAATATGCTATAAACAGACTCTTTTACATGGGAGAAAGTAGTATATTGGCATGGTGGGACTTAAGAGTCATTTTCTGTTAAAAGCTATTCTGTCGTCATTTACTGAGCCTTCATTTGTGTTGCTCCAAACATGTTTGTTTTCGTTCAGTTTTTGCATGATTTCCGTAATATATAAAATTACAATAATTAAACGCATATTTCACTATATTTCAGGACTTCTGAATAACTGACTTTAATTTGATGTCTTTTTACTAGTAATTTACATATACATTTGTTCATTTAACAGACACAATGCTTCCATCTACTTGTTTTTATTAACTATTAACTATTAACTATTAACTGACTATTACATAAAAAATGCTTGATGAAAATGCCGAAATGTGCATGAAAATACGCATAAAAAACATGGCCATAACTGAGTAGGTTAACATTTTATTCTGTAAGAAAAATGTGCATAAACTATGTAAATTCTATTATGAGCATTAAAAAAATCATGTGATTTTGTTAATGATATAAATGATAAAAATATGTACAATGGACAGCATTAACCAGCAGAGCGAGATCATTGTAATACATCTAATATGTTGTTTTGATCATTCTTAAATGCTTTAACCATTTCAGTGTTATTATTATTACCTCTAGCACTGTCTGTGCTCCGCATCCTAGGCCTCTAAACACCACCATGAGTTAATTGTATGTCGGTATTGTCTTCTGAGGCACAAATAAGTCATTAAATAAGGAAAAGACTTGCGCAGCTTCTCCTACTGCCGCAAATTTCTTTATATAAATATACTGTATATATTCTATTCAATTCCATTGATTTTTTATTTCTATGGCACTTTTCAATGTAGATTGTGTCAATGGAGCGTAACATAGAAGTTCTAGTGAATTGAAACTGTGTCAGTCCAGTTTTCAGAGTTGAAGTGCAGTTTAGTTCAGTTTAGTGGGGTTTAATTTTCACGGCTGATAGTCCAAACACTGAAGAGCAAATCTATTGATGGGCAACTCCACAAGTCCCAAGCTTATATATTAGCTACCAGTTAATCAGGAAGTGACCATTTGGTTCACTTTGACTCATTCAATGGAAACACTGCATTAGTCGCAAGTCTTTTTTGCAATATTCCAGTGTTGCGCATAAGCACCAATATAGATGCATTGACTTTGCTAGGATTTTTATTATTATAAATCAGGCAACAAGCAGGACAAACAGATAAAAGACCTCCACCGCGGTGACTAAAGCTCTGCACAAGACTTTTGGCCAGCAGAGAAATTAAAATGGTCGTGCCCAACTGAGTCTGGTTCTCTCAAGGTTTTTTTTTTAGGATTAGTAGAGCTACGCATCGATGAATTTGCTCTTCAGTGTTTGAACTCTCAGTAATGATTTTAAATCACACTGAACTGAGCTAAACTGAACTGAACTGAACTGACCATTTATGTGAAGCTGCTTTGACACAATCTACATTGTAAAAGCGCTATGCAAATAAAGCTGAAAAAAAAGATAAAGAATAGATAGGGAATGCTGTTGTCTGAGGATTATGTGTTGTTGAATCGCATGCGTCTTTGCTTTTTAAAAATGTGGTTAAAAAAAGAGTTGGGCAGGTCATTCAATCAGGAACATTAAAGGAGAAGATAATATTTTTCTCTTTGTATCAACCATTAATCACTACAGCTGAATTGACTCTGGGAAGTTCATGGCCATTCAATCACTTATTATGAAATCTACAGAGGTTTTATGGAATTATTCAAATAATTTATTGAAGACTCCAAATTTTCATGTAGACTACTTATCACCTTTCCCCTTGCAGTTAAAGTCCTTGTGAAATCAAAAATTATGTTTTTTTAATATCTGATTTTTTTTATGCTTTAGTATCAATATGTTAGTCTTGTTATCTATAAATTAAGTGACAAAAAATCACATTTAGAAGACCTTTAAATCATTAGGTTTGTCACCTTTATCAAAATGAATAAGCTAATTATTTGACGTCACCTCATCAGTTTCCTATCAATCTTCTGACCAATCAAATGCTATCTCTTTGATACATCCTCCCCTTCAAGATGCTTTTGCTGATTAGAGCTGGATTTTGAAGTTTCCATACTGCCCGAATTGTCTTGTTACTACCGAGTATCGAAAAATGTCTTGTCAAGATTAGCCATTTTGTTTCTCATCTTCATCTTGCATCTAATGTAAAGTTTTCTTGATTTTAAAAAATGTCTTTACATTTTTAACAAAAAATACAGAGTAAAAGGGTAGTTTTTGCAATATATTAACTCTGTTGTCCCACAAACTAACGAAAGGGAAGGTTATTAAAAATGAAGCTCACAAATATGAGTGTCTCCAATCCTGTTCATGCTGTTTAACTCACAACTTCATATAATGAAATGGACTCTGCATTTGCTCTTTTAGCAGTGATCTGGTGAAGATGAAGCTGTAGACTGTAACGCAGGCATGTTGGTTCATCAGGTGTGGTCTGCAGCTGCAGTTGTGATGCTTGCCTAGAGAACAGCTGCATCACTGACTGCCACTTTTAGGCTGTCACAATATTATTTGCGCTTCCTGCTATTTTGCCAGCACTCCACTGCCAGTTCCAGGAAAGAAATGGAAATCAGTGGGAAGAGAAACCTTCAAATTTGTTTATGAGTAACCTGATGAAATTAACAATGTCTCATACTCTGACCCGACTCCATTAACAAAATTGGTTAGAGGCGGAGAAAAAACAGATCAAAAAGACAAGTGATAAGGCGAGGAATTGAAAGGGCATGTTCACACATATAATGTTAATTTTCATTTATTTATATGATTTATTAATTTCTTGGGTGCTTTCATAATATACTTTTAATTTATATTTACACTATGGAAAAAATAAGGAGATGTAAGTATAGTTTTGTTAAAAATTGCAGTACAACATGTGTAACCTCTTGAACCACTGTTATCATCAGTAGTCATATTTGTTCCATGCAATCAAATTACTTGTGAATAAAGTAGTGTAATAGAAAGACAGCAGACCCAACTGCAATGTCCTGTCTGCTGTTTTTGATGAGTAATTAGAAAGGGGGTGTTCTACATAATAGCAGTGTGGAGTTTAATGAAAAAATCATGCATTATGTGATTAAAACAGATGTTATTAATGGTGTTTTATTAAGGAGGAAGGTCAGACATTTGTCACACACTGTTATTAAATGTATTTTTATGACTTTAAATGGGTTGTTCCAAACATTGTTCAGAAAAACAATGAAATTTATGCAAAGAAGGAAAAGAAGTGGAGCAAATGATAGGATATTCATCTGAGATGATCTTCAATACTTTAAAATAGCAAGCAAGACATGGAGAAGGAAATGAGCAACTACAGTTAAATGGAGTAACGGATAGTCAGGATGCCAATGTTTCAGTCAATAATCACCTCCAGATAGATCAAAGATTATCTAAAATGACCTGTAAATACAGTGACAGCTCTCAGCAAGAACCTATTCAGTTTCAGCCTTATCAATGCTGAAAAACATTCATTCATATTCTTTCCGGCTTAGTCCCTTTAATAATCAAGGGGTCGCCACAGCAGGATTGAAACGCAAACTTATTATGTTTCACGCAGAAGATGCCCTTCCAGCCACAACCCAACGCTGGGAAACACCCATACACTCTTGCATTCACACACATACACTACAGCCATTTTAGCTCAATTCACCTATACCACATGTCTTTGGACTATGGGAGATCTGGAGCACCCGGAGGATACCCACACGAACAGAGAACACTGAGCCAGTGACTTTCTTGCTGTGGATGATCATGCTACCCACTGCGCCACCGTGACACTTCTGCTGAAAAACAGCATGTGCATAATCTGTTAAATTTGCCAAGACACATAGCAATGTGCACTAATGAGAGTAAAAATGTACTTTTCTGATCTATAGTTCATCGACGGTGTTAGAGGACTGCCCAGTCACCAATCTCAAGCCTCAGTTCACTGTAAAGACTAAAACTAGGTGGTTCAGAAATCATTGTATGGGGTGTTTCTTATACTGTGGAGTTGGGTCTGTTTATCATTTACCAGATATCAAGAATCAGTTTGATTATATAAATGTACGTGAAAAGATTATGTTGTCCTGTGCCGGAGAGGAAATGCCCCTGAAATTAGTTTCAACAAGACAAGACCCCAAAAAACACAAGCAATATCTTGGTTTCAGGCAAAAAAAAAAATTGAGATAGTGGAGTGGCCTGCTCAATCATCTGACCTCAACCTAAGTAAAAAAATCTGTGGAAGTTTTGTTTTTTATTGACTAAAATACCTGAATTCTGGGACTTGATTCAAAGCAGATTAGCAGCAATTATCAAAAGTAACAGCTCTACACCTAAATTTTAGTTCAGAAATTTGAACTGGAGTGAAAAAAAATATCTTTAGTTTATACATCTTTAAATTTAAAGAAAACATTTTTTTAACCAAGTTCATTTTCCTTGTAAAGAATTTAGTAAAAATACACAGAGAGTCCATACAAATATCTTAATATTTAGATTTAGGATTCATGTTTTCACTTTATCTGAGACATGGAAATAAAAGCTTTTTAAAATATTAGGCCTGTTTTACTTCTTTTAGGGCACTGCTATATTTTTTTTAACAACTATGTGCTTGTATTTAAATGTTTTCATGTGTAATTTTTTTAAGCTGTAAGCTGTGTGTTTTTAAGCTTTGTATTGCAATTTATATTAAAATAAAATGCCTTGGCAAATAGCTGAAATAAATTGAGTTTATTATTTTTTCTTTCTTTTATTTTAGTTGATGTTGATTTTTTTTAGTTTAGACTTTAGATGTACCCTAAATCATAAATAAATGTCATATAACTACAGTATATTATGACCTATTATTATAATAGTATTATAATTAGAAAAAAACACAAAAAAAAATTTCACAATGGATTATCATCCATAATCACCATTTAACATTTCGTCTAACTACCTCCACATATAAAACTGACTTTATGTCTTTTCCTTCTTAGTTTACGGGCACAACGTGAAGAGTAGCAACGATTTTGTTGGCCGTATTGTGATTGGCCAGTTCTCCAGCGGGCCTCAGGAAACCACACACTGGCGTCGACTGCTGAGCTCCCAGCGAACCCCAGTGGAACAGTGGCACAGCCTGCGCTCCCGAGCTGAGTGTGACCGCGTCTCTCCTGCATCTCTTGAGGTCACATAATATAATACTGACATGGGACATCCACTGAAGGTGGGATAGAGGAACTTAAAACACAAATATCTGGGAGTGTTTGAAGGTTTCTGTGTTATTTTTAATGGTTTTGAATCATATAGTGATAGATCTGTTCTTTACAGAATGGTGGGCTCTGTCTCAGTAGGGCTTTTCACACTCAAAACCGTTAACCCTGGGTCATTCTAAACCCTGGATGAACTGAATACTGTGTTATCTTGCTTTGCATTTCACAATGCTTACAATTAATAGTGAGAATTCATAAGCTGACTTCTCATATTGTTCATTCTTGTTGGTTGTTAAACATGTAGTAATAATTTTTCCCCAACATATTATTTTTCAATACAGATATTTACCATTGCAGTGTGGGTTTAAAAACAGCTCACATAGAATGTGTTTACAGTTTCACACTTAACTTAAACACAACATTTTTTAACTGTATAATGTGCAAACACAAAAATCTAATCTCTAAAAATATGTATATATCGAAGACTCAGCGATGCATCTGCCATCTTGAAATGATCAACAACGTCATCAATGCCATCATTCACAATAATGGCTCTGTTTTAATAATAATTGAGCAGGTACACTTAGGGAATGCCCAAATCCACTTTTGCTATTTTAAGAACCGGTAAAACAGTCGCCGTACCCAGCACATGATCCTAAAGTGGTGTTGTTCTAAATGTGATTAAGAGAATTAAGATAAGTAATTAAATCAGTCAAAGAGTCTCATCTCCCATTCCCTTTAAGAGCGAGTTGATATCATGCCATAACATATTTGCTAATAACAAACAGACTTTGTAAACGGAAAAACTGAACTCTTCACAAGTGAGAGCCGCCTAAGGTGAAGACGAGGCAATGCATAGCTGTTTTTATATGTAGACAATAATGATATTTGTTTACGTTTTAATCCTTTGTTGTTTTTTATATTTAAAGATATTTGTGTGCTGTTGCACATCCCTGAGTGTGTAATAAGCAATATGTAGATGCGTTTTGGACCTGCCTATCACTACTTAACTCCTTTAATAACAGAAAAAGACACCATTTACTTTAGACCAACTTGTAGTTGGTCTTTTTCAATTGCCCCGAAGTAGCAATGCACCAAAAACAACTCAACCAATGGGTGCATAAATGTGTGCAAACACCTTTGCTATTTAAACATTGTGGTGCAGGATGTGAAAAATATATTGTTTGTAGTTTGGGAAATATGTATTAGAACAAATTAGCTCTTTCAATCAAAAATATAGTGGTGCATAAATGTAATTAAACAAGAAATCAACAAGAAAAGTAATCTTTGTACCAGGATTAATAAAATACTTTTCATACATAGAAAACATTGTTTGGAGCAAGCTTTTTAGTTTTTATTGGTTTAAGTTATATAACCATTTATAACATTTTTTTTCAGTGTACATTGTTACTGAACTGGTTTAACTTACGAGAGTGAAACACTTCTTTATCCAGGGTTTAGAACAATGTTAGCTCAGGGTTAAGCGCAGTGTGAAAAACCCCTAGTGTGATTTGTGTTTGTTCTCTTTTACCATTACTGTAATGGGGAGATCATAGAAAATCAGAGTTTCCGCATTTGAGCAGAAGCCTGCTGTCCATGTTTTCTTTTTATCACATTGATACTATCTTACATTGGAGCTCAGAAATCTCATCACCATCTGATCGTCAGCCAGATTCAGGCTGCTCAGGTGTCCAGAGTCTGGTCTGCAGTGTTTTAATAATCATATTGTTTCTTTTTTCAGACTTCAATATGATTGCAGGTATTTAGAAATCTAGCAACACAGTTGGTTATTTTGAATGTCTAAAGTCAAACTTCACACCAAAGCTTGTGTTTCGTGACCTGTATTACTGTTCTCCGTGCATATTTTGACCTATGATTGTGTTTAAGTGTCCGTGAGTGTATGTTTGGTGATTGTTTGCTCTTATGGCAGCTGAGGCCGACAGAAAACCTAAAAGGCCAGGTATGGTTAATTGTTCATAAGTTTGACTTAATTTTTTGGTGATATGAAAGTACCAAAGGTTTTTTTATTTTTTATTTGGTGATCTTGACTAGATCACGTTATTTCTTTTTTCATAGCTTTGGAAATAAGTATACTTCTGTTCAAAAGTTGAGGAAGGTGGAGGGGAGTCCAAAATTATCATTATTAAAATAAATGTATATGTTTATTTGTCATGGATACATTAATTATTTAAAATACATGTATTTTTAACTAAATTATTTTTGTTATTTTGAAGTTTCTATTATTCAAAGCTTCTTGTAAAATACATCAAACCACCCACAAAAAATATTAAGCATCAAATACTTTTTTTCTTTAGCAGAAAGGAATCAAATTAGACATTTTTTGAAGAATCATATGATACTAAAGATCTTAGTAAAGATGCTATAAATAAAAAGATTTGAAAATTAAACTTAACAGGAGTTAGATACAGTTATGAAAAATGTATGTATGTATGTATGTGTGTGTGTGTGTGTATGTGTGTGTGTGTGTGTGTGTGTGTGTGTGTGTGTGTGTGTGTGTGTGTGTGTGTGTGTGTGTGTGTGTGTGTGTGTGTGTGTGTGTGTGTGTGTGTGTGTGTGTGTGTGTGAGTGAGTGTGTGTGTGTGTGTGTGTGTGTGTATATATATATATATATATACACACACACACACACACACATACCTAAATTAGATTTAACAGAGCATGAACTTTTTACAGTATGTCTGATAATGTTTTTTTCTTTTGGAGAAAGTCTTATTTTTAATTTTGGCTACATTAAAAGCAGTTTTAATTTTTTAAAAACCATTTTAGGGACAAATTTTTTAGCCCCTTTAAGCTAAATACACACAACAAATATGTATTAATGAAAAATGTATATAGACTATTTACACTCACCGGCCACTTTAATAGGTTCACCTGTTCAACTGCTTGTTAATACAAACTTCGAATCGGCCAATCACATGGCAGCAACTCAATGCATTTAGGCATGTAGTCATGGTCAAGACGATCTGCTGCAGTTCAAATCGAGCATCAGAATGGGAAAGAAAGGTGATATGTGTATTTGTTTACAGAGAATGGTCAGAAAAAGAGAAAACATCCAGTGAGCAATAATTCTGTATGTACAAATGCTTGTTGATGCAAGAGGTCAAACGAGAATGGCCAGCCTGGTTCCAGCTGATAGAAAGGCAACAGTATCTCAAATAACATAACTTCATAATAGTATGAAGAAGAGCATCTCTGAACGCACAACATGTCAAACCTTGAGGCGTATGGGCTCCAACAGCAGAAGACCACACCGGGTGTCACTCCTGTCAGCTAAGAACAGGAAACCAAAGATACAGTTCTCACAGGCTCCTCAAAATTGGACAATAGAAGATTGGAAAAAAGTTGCCTGGTATGATGATTCTCGATTTCTGCAGTGACATTCGGATGGTAGAGTCAGAAATTGACAACAACATGAGAGCATGGATCCATCCTGCGACTACATTAGTACCAATTGTGTCAACGCCACAGCCTACCTGAGTATTGTTGCTGGCCGTGTCCATCTCTTTATGACCACAGTGTACTCATCTTCTGATGGCTACTTCCAGCATGATAACGCACCATGATTCAAACGTGAATCATCTGACTGGTTTCTTGAACATGACAATGAGTTCACTGTACTCAAATGGCCTCCGCAGTCACTAGATCTCAATCCAATAGAACACCCGGGATGTGGTGGAACGGGAGGTTCACATCATGAATGTGCAGCCAACAATATCAGCAGAAACTGCATGATGCTATCATGTCAAAATGGACTAAAATCTCTGATGAATATTTCCTGTACCTTGTTGAATCTATGTCATGAATGATTAAGTCAGTTCTGAAGGCAAAAGAGGGTCCAACCAGGTTCTAGTAAGGTGTACCTAATAAAGTGGCCGGTTTTGTAAATCAAGATTTTTGTATTTCAAGATCACAAGAAAGTTAAGTCAAAAGACTTCCAACAAAATATATAAATAATAATGCATGGCCTCTCAGGGTTTCTGTAACGGTCTGTATCAAGTGCATTAGTCTTCGTGTGTCTGCACAACAGTGAACATGCTTTCACAGCTCTGTCAATATTAAGTCATGCCTGGAAAGTGTAGATTGATTCTCTACACTCTAGGCCAACGCTTCTGCCAAGTTTAGTTCATATAACGTATTATCCACATGTTGGAGCTGTATTTTTGTCGTAACACTTTCTCAGTCAGTCTACGAAGTACATAAGCATAAATAGGATATAAATGAGGAAAAATATGTGGTTAGCATAGAATCAAAGTGCAATCAGACTCAAAACATCTGTCTTAATCTTAACTGTGTGTGATTTGTGAGAGATAAATGGTTGTTTCAGGTTAAGAGTCGATTGTATGTTTCCACCAATGTCATTGGTAATGTAGATGACAGTGCAACTGATTAGAGTGGTTATGATGACACAATAATATTAATAATGATGATAATGAAGCTGTGCCAGTGAAGATGTTTATTTATTTATTTAGATGGAAAAATGCATATAATAATGGATTTATATTTATCTCTAAAATATATCTGTATATATTTATAATTTAGGTTGTGTACAGAGAATTGAACAAACACATATTGAAATACATGTGGGTGGAAAGAAGAAATGCATAGAGTTTAGATTAATTCTGATACAAGTGGAAAAAGCTGTTGACTTGATTGATGGAGAGATTTTAGTTTTCAAATCATGTCTTCATTGTATTTTTAGTATAAAATCAAAAATGTTAAAGGGATAGTTCACCAAATGTTCTGTTTATGTACTCACCTTTCAAGAGGTGACTGTTGTGGTGATTTATAAAATGCAAGTTAACATCTACCAGCACTTTGGGACTTGACATGAAGGTAAAACTAAATTAAAACCAGTCACTGCTGCCAATATGTTCCCATCATTCTCAAACGATGTAAATTAGTTACAGTTTCATTACACCAAGTATCAGCAGGAGCCATGTTGAATTCACTTTGTGGACAAATGTAGAATAATTTTTCCGGAGTTACCTCAGATTTCCATGTCACTGTTATTTTGTCTGTGGTGGACATTCAATTCAATTCATCTTTATTTTTATTGTGATTTTACAATGTAGATTGTGTCAAAGCAGCCTAACATAGAAGATTATAGTAAATTGAAACTGTCAGTCCAGTTATCAGTGTTGAAGTTCAGTTCAGTTCAGTGTGGTTTAAACTTCACAGCTAAAAATTCAAACACTGAAGAGCAAATCCATCAATGCTCAGCTCCACAAGTCCCAAACCAAGCAAGCCAGTACTGACAGTGGTGAGGAACACACTTTACCAATTGACCAAAGTGAAGGAAAAAACCTTGAGAGAAACCAGGCTTAGTTGGCAGACATACAGCTTTGGAAAAATAATAATAACAACCACTTGAAAATTCTCAGTTGTTCTGGGTTTACTGGACATGTTAGGTACGAGTTTGAGTAAAATGTTCATAGTTTTATTCTGGAATGATCTTTCATCTAAAAGTATTTTAAGTAAAAGTATTGACCTCATTGTATCATCAACAGCCACACACACTCTCAGAAATAAAGGTACAAGGGCTGTCACTTGGGTAGTACCTTTTTAAAAGAGTCCATAGTGGTACCTCAAAGGTACATTTTAGGTACTGATATGTACCTTTGAGGTACCACTAAGGACTCTTATGTACAAATGTGTACCTTTTGAAAAGGTACTACCCCAGTGACAGCCCTTGTACCTTTATTTCTGATATTTGTAAAATATTGTAAAAAAATATTGTAAAAAAAATATGATTGACAAGCGTTTTCTGTTTATTTACAATTGTGGGTTGCATTATGGGAAGTTGATCTCTGCTCTGTCGACTTCTGATGTTGAAAATTAAACTGTGTAGTTTACCAAAGTGTCTTTTATTGACATTTTAGTAGTTTGAAATGATATAATGTATAATAAATAATATGTAGAAGAATATGTCTGTTAAATAAGAGGAAATAAACTATCAATTTATTACAAGTTTTTGTACCATAATATATAACACCAAGCCAGAAAATATCGCTTTAAATTACAAAAAAATATATATTAATAAAAGTCACTTTTTCATTTTTTTAACATTAAAAGTTGTTAGAGGAAAGCTCAAGACATTCAAAAACTTAAATAAATGGGAATTTTATTATTATTTTTTTAATTAATCATAAAATACAGAAAACTGCTCTTTTTCAGATATGTTTTACAGTGCAGATATTCATTTTGTTTGATCTGTATTTGATGTTTCTCTCTTGTTGTGCCAGTGACTTGCATTTTATAATCACCAAAGACTTGGGTTTCAACTAAAAAATCGTCTTTAACGTTCTGCTGAAGTCACCTATATCTAGCATGGCCTTAGACAAATTTTCGCTTTTGGACTAACTTTTTTCTTTAAAGCATAGATGACAAACTGGATTCCTGGAGGGCCGCAGCTTTTAGTGTGGGTTTTAGTGAGTCTTGACCACCTTGATTAGTTGCATCAGCTGTGTTTGATTAGGGTTGGAGCAAAACTGTGCAGAGCTGCGGCCCTCCAGGAATCCAGTTTGAGCTTTAAAAAGATAACTCACCCAAAAAATGACAATTCTGTCATCATTTACTCACCATTGACTTGTTCCAACCCTGTTTGAGTAAACACAAAAGGAAATATTTTAAAGAATGTTGAAAATTGGTAACTGTAAGGGTTTTGCCACTGTGGATGTCAATGGTCAACATTATTCAAAACATCAACAGAAAAAAACAAGTCAAGGGAGTAAATAATAACAGATTTAACATTTTTGTGTGAACTGTCCCTTTCAATTCACCATCTCCATATCTGTTGTGAATCTACGTTTTGTTTTGCCGATTCTGTCCATGTAATGGGATTATTATGTGTAAGAAATGAACTGAAGCAGACCTCTGATCAGCAGAATCCCTTTAAAGGTCTCTTTCACAGAGATTGTAATGTTTGAATCCTTCAGAGAGCTGTGGTGTGTGAGGAAAGTGTGTTTTGGTTGTTCCATAATGCATTAAAGTGATGTTTGTTACTGGGCTTCTTCGCTTTGTAATTTGTTTTACATTTATTGAATCTTTTCATACATACAGTGCTCAGCATATATGAGTACACCCCTCAAAAATCTATCTTTTAAGATCATATTTTTAATAGGAAGCTATACAACACTATATTTATGCATATACATTATATTAGTCAGTACTGAAGCCAAATCTGGAGCTTATCTAACAAAATAACTTATGATAACAGTGCATAAACTAGTACACCCAAATTTATGTGATAGAAAACTCATTCATTCATTCATTTTCTTGTCGGCTTAGTCCCTTTATTAATCCAGGGTCGCCACAGCGGAATGAACCGCCAACTTATCCAGCAAGTTTTTACACAGCAGATGCCCTTCCAGCCGCAACCCATCTTTGGGAAACATCCACACACAGTCATTTACACACACTACGGACAATTTAGCCTATCCAATTCACCTATACCGCATGTCTTTGGACTGTGGGGGAAACCTGAGCACCCGGATGAAACCCACGCGAACGCAGGGAGAACATGCAAACTCCACACAGAAACGCCAACTAAGCCAAGGTTCGAATCAGCAACCCAGCGACCTTCTTGCTGTGAGGCGAACGTGCTACTCACTGCGCCACTGCGTGGCCGTGATAGAAATCTAATAAATATAAATTAATAAAAAGAGGAATTTAGTTGAAATTTTGTGGGTTGTAGTTTTCTTTCAATATTTTGCTTGAACTTAATTGTATTCTCTTTCAATTTCTAAATAGGTTTGGTGAATATTATTTTAAATAAATATATGTTCAATGAATCTGTTTTGTTTAAATGCACCAAATTACATTGCCTATATTCACTGAGAGTTGAACATCACTGGATGATCATTAGAATTTTTCCTGACAGAACATTCATTGTGTTATTTCAATGTTTGCTTAAACCATAATATTTGTGGAACTGCGTTAAAGACCCTGGCGATGGACTAATTAAATCACAGAAATGATTCAGGCTTGTTTGTGTAAAAAATGTTCCTCTGAGGACTTTAAGAGGGAGATAATTACTCTGAGGGCCAGAAGAGGGTCATGTAATTACTCGACAGGGGAACAGCTTAACCTTACTGTCCACCTGAGACCCGCGTCTGTGTCAGGCACATAATGACCAAAACTAACCTGTTTACCAATGAGATCATTTCCAGAAACTGCAGCACTCCTCTTGACATATTTCAATAATGGTTTTCCAAAGCATTGTGTCACGGGCATCAGCATTCCTATTCAGAAAGCTTTTAGCTGAGGGCTTTACTTGAAAACTTTATTTAATAAAACTCTCTTTCAGATGAGTTTCACAAAAATGGTTTACATTTACAATTAAGAAACACTTTTTTAAGACTGTGGTGGACACTTTATTTCTTAGGGTTTAGCTCAGATTTTTGTGTCGTTATGTGTTTGTGGTGGATATCTGTTTGTTAAAGGGTCACGAAACACCAAAAAACATTTTTTGAGTTGTTGACAGTCGTATATGTGCCCCACACTGCTAAAAACACTACTAGGACACATATATTTCCCTAAAAAGTGAAAATCGGTTGTTTTTGCGTTATTTCGAGCAAATTCGTACTTTCGGTTTGAAACTAATTTTTGAAGCTGCGTCACGACCATGAGATCTTAGTGTGTATTCCAGCATGTAGACTGGACGTCTGTACCTGGAAGTGCCTTATTACGTCTCTGAGTGTGTTGCATTTATTCATGAGTAAGACTTGGTTCAAACCAATCAGCACGCTCTGTTATGTATACGCTGCAACTTCATTAATATGCATGCTAGCTTTAAAGACAGTACCTGTAACCGTGTTCAGACGGCAGAGAGATGCCACGTGTGTTGCCAAAAGAAGTGGGAAAAGAATAAGAATTGTTTGGAGATACGGGTCGTCAGTGTTGCTTTCATTATTTTTTTTTAAGGTTTTGTTTTCATTTTCTGATTTGATTTGATTCTCTCTATAAGAGTGCTGCTGGACTCACATGTGGATTACAGTGCACGTGACGTGCAGCAGAAATACGTTTGTACGAAAAAATTTTTACTCGAGAGCTTTTCTCATCTGGAAATTGTAATATCCAGATTTGCTGCTCGTCTCCTTTAAAAAAAGACGCAGCTCCAGTATGTATTGATTTTCCTGTCTCTACAGATTTGGTAAGTGTGTGCGATCAGTGCCCTTTCTTTGTTCATTTTAGTTATAGTTATAGTTTGTATCGTCAGCAGTATTCTTTCAGTGTTTAAAGACAGTTACTTAGTTTACGTTAATATCACTACAATATTATGGACTGAAAGATCCGCTGTAAGAATGCTGCTCTCTGAGTGTAAACATGTGAACACTGCAAGCAAACTATTGCCGACCATCGTGTTTAATTTTTGCCGCATTTTTTGACAGGATTCTACACACACACGGCTTTCTGACCTACCAAGTGCATCTGAGTTACAGAGAAATGCAGAGGTTTTTTTTTCTCTTACACGATGTGCTATATCAAACATTCCACCGTCATTAAACACAGTTTCTGTCTTTCTCCCCTGCGTCTATGTGTTTGTTTTTCCTCGGAGAAAATCAGCGAGTGCCCTAATGGAAACTCCCTTTTTATTTCAAACCCTTCCCCTTTTCCCTCCCCCAACACTCCCACCCAAACAGAGCTAGACACACCCACTTTCCTGACTTTTTCCAAACTATAGGTGTGAATACACCCTGCTGAAACGGGGGGTTTCATGGCCCTTTAATTGTGATGTCACGCAAATCGGCTTCTGGGTCCAGGCGCTCTATCAAACTGGGAGACTCAACCAATGGTGATAGTAAACATTTACAAAGCTCTGTAATACTTTCAAAAAATCACAATCTCAATATTTACAACCATGCGATGGCCAGCCAGAAAGTGATAAATCTTTTATAAATTGTTAAAATGTTGGTGTCATTTAAACTGCATTAAAACTGCTCATATGCGTTTCGGCAAACGAGAGGGTGCTCGCTGCAGAGCCATTTGAGGAGAGCTGAGCTCCAGCGAGGGGGAGCATGAGCTGTCGCTCCTCCTCCTGTAAGCTGTTTTAATGCGTACACCAACCCCACCCCTAACCCTACCCCCAGTGACATCACTCGTAGAAGAAGTGTAAAAAAGGTGGAGCTCAAGCTTAAGCTCCCCCTCGCTGGAGCTCAGCTCTCCTCAAATGGCTCTGCAGCGAGCACCACTTGCGGCAAACGCTTGCCTTCATCAGGGTAACAGAGATCAGATGCATCTGGAGTTTCTGTTGAACATTATGGTCTCATGACTCATTAGAATATCTAAACAACACTAAAATAATATACTGAACACAAGGTCAACTCAACAATCATTATTAATTCAGAAACAAAAGTGTGTAATTTGCTGCAGATTTTAGTTGGTTTAGTAAGTGGAGCATGATTTATGAGCAAGTATTGTAACTTATAAACAAAGGATGCACCGCTATAGAAATGTGTCACTTTAATTTAATTTTGAAATTATGAATTTTACAAAAGCAAAGGGCAAACAAACAAACACTTTATTTTAAAATATTAAAAATATTAATTGCAAAAAAAAGCACATACAAATACATTTCTAATGTCCTCTATTTTTTCATAATGAAAAACTCCCACAAGTGTCAACATCTTGCCTTTCCCTCTAGAATAAACTCCCCTAATGCACAGATATCTTCTGCATCATTTGATATTGATAACATTAAAAAATAAACATTTATTTGATGATAGTGGATGTATTGTGTTATAAAGTATTATAAACTAACATACTGTAACATTTGCATCACACATCTATCTCCATATGCATGCATTTTTTATTATGGTAAACTTATTTGGTATGGGTATGAGTCCTGCAAACACACATTATGACAAAAATAGTGAAAAGCCCACATTAAAACAAGGTAAAATAGCAATAATAAACAAAACTCTGCCACAATCTGTTATTTGTTTTGGATTTTTGAAAAAAAAATTTATTTAATGATATTTAGTAATCATTTCACTTTGACTTTTCTGAAAATAAAAAAACTGAATTTTTACATTTACAATTTTTCTGACAGTGATGCAGATATAAAAATGTGCTCTCCTAGCAGCTGTGTGAATCAGAACAGAGATTTTTTTTTAAAGTCACTAATTGGCAAGGCCTATAACTGCAGAGAAAAGTGGAAAAGGTCGGCAGAGGTTAAGCTTGGTCTGACTTTTGAACTATTGCAGTAAACAGAGATTTAAACCCTTCACAATCTCACCTTCTAGGTCAGCGATAGATAAATGGACATTGACAGACCCAGACTCAGGAGTCGTAACATCAGCTAACATTCCTGTCTGTGAAACGTTAAAAATGTGACCACCCTCTCATTAAAAACAGACATTTGGGATTTCTGAAAAATTCACTCTAAAAAATATCTGTTCATTAACAGTTTCTGTATTTTTTGATTCACATGTGTCTTCCATTTATTTACGATTGTGAATTGCATAATTGGATCTTGACCTCTGCTCTGTCGACTTTTGATGTTGAAAATTCAACTCTACAGTTTAATAGAGTGACTTTTATTCACATTTTAGTATGAGAAATAATATATCGAAAAATCTGTCTGTAAAATAACAGAGAACGTACTGGCAGATTATTGCAAGGTTTGTATACCTTGATATACAACACCAAACCAGATATTATCACCTAAAACTATTAATAATAAAATAATAAAATAATAAAAGTCACTTTTTCAAACTTTTCAAGGTTAAAAGTTGTTGGAAGAAAGATCAAAGTCCCATAATGCAGTTCAACAGCATAAATAAACAGGAAAAATAAAAACACGACTCACAAAATATGGAAAATTGCTCATTTATAGATATTTTTAACCTGTACATTGAAAAAAGCAAATAATGTCCACTTAATATTATCAGCCACATGATGATGGGTGAGTTTCCATTTACTGTTGTAGGACACTAGAATTTCTACTTGCTATCTATGTCATACATGTACAGCATGACAGTTTATAACAGTAATTTTTAAGAATATCCCCAACATCAATACCCAATCTAAACACTGGACTCATTCCAGAATTGCGGGTACAATTCAAGCACTTTCCATTCATTTTCCTTAAACCAGAATGACATACAACAAATGAACAATTTACATAAAACTAAATTTATTATTAATATCAAATAATGTTTAAATCCTATTGAGAAACTTTGATTTTGTTACTAATTATTGTTTAAATTATTATTTGAACCGCTAACAGACTTGATATTTTCCACCCATTTGTGCGTTAGCTCAAGATGATAACCTCAAAATAGATACCATGACATTTCTAAGACTGAATTTTATCAAGTTTCATCATATTATTGTTTTTAAAAAGTAGATGAAATTAAATTAACTGAAATTTCACAATAACAGAGTTGAAAATCTATTATTGGTATATCCCAAACAATAATGAATGAGAGGAATTAAATGCCTTCTGAAGTTTTGTGACCACTTGGAGCAAATCACATGCTTTTTCTATTAACCTCTTAAGGCCCAAGCTGTTTTTTTACATGCATTTTTAATTTCTCTTTGCTATTTGGGCTTATTGGAGCCTTATTAGAAAAAAAACCTAGGTATCATCTTTTGATATGTTGTACTAGAAAAATTTGAAAAAATGATGTCCATATATGTGGACTTGTGGTCCGAATTTCCATAAATCCTGACTGTGTTTTAATGCATCATTAAAACATTCATATTTTTTTAACATGTTCTGACTATCAGAAAGTAAAAAATGACATTTTTTGCCCATTTTGGACAGTTAAAAATAGTGTTTGGAACATTTCCTATGCTGCAAAGCAGTTGTAGGATGACACTGTATGTCTGGAACAAAATATAAAGCATTCAAAGTATTTTAAATATCCACTTAAGATCTAAAATGTGCTGTCCATGTATGTGGCCACTAAGCCCTAAGAGGTTATTGCTTTAAAAATTTGTATGCCTTTTTATATAACTGATGTAACAGAGTTGACAAGAATGAAAAGGAACAGACACAAATCTTTTTTTTTTTTATAACCAAAATTACAAATAATACAGAAAATAGATGTTTCATGCAAATGTTTGTTCAACTTAGTAGAGTAAACACAAAAAAGATGACAACTAGACAATAGTTTCATGATAATTGAAGATTCAGGGACAGAGACGGTCAAATATAGGTATATCTAACGTAAATCTTTACGTTAATATTTTCAAAATGGTAAACACAAATTTCAAACATTATTTTTTAGAGATAATCGATAGAATATGTGATGCTATTCAAAACGTTTTCAATAAAGTTTTTGTTTTTAAGAACTAATAGAACATGCTAAAGATTCAAAATGTACCCGCAATTCTAGAATCGCCCACATAATCAACTACCTCTGGAGAGGGAAACAAAAAGTTCATTTCTAATAGCGTTAAATGCAGGAATGTGTGTGTCATGACTCACAGTCTCAGAAGAGCCAGAAAACAGCATTATGACAGCAGTGATGGGGGCAGGAGACGGGACAGAAGTGCATGTGAAGAGCCTATAGTAGAGCTGGAAAGAGCCCATCTATGATGGAGGGATTTAGATCTGCGGACACTTTGTTCCTAGTGTCAGTGTTGTTGATGATGAACTTGATAAACAATCTGTGGTTAGTTTTCAAGGGTTGGAATCTTACAGACGAATGGAAAAGCCTTGTCGCAGTTGTTGTCATTCCAAGACCTCAGAGCTGCAAAAGATGGAAAGATATAAAATTGTTATGCCATTTCTTGATATTCTGTATCATTTTTGGCACTGTCAGTAAGTTGAATTCATCAAATGTATTGAAATGACACATATAATATAATAAAATATAACGGGGGGGACATACAATTTGGTGTTTGCACCATTTAATACAAATGTGATTTAATTTACTTAGAAATTTATGTTGTAAACTGAGAAAATATTATATGCTATTACTTCTAAGAAGGACTACCGAGACATTCCAAGCACAGGAGTTCCTCACAGCTCTATTCACATGTCTGCCATTTGTCTTACAGTAACCCTGTGCCTTTCACCATACACAATACATCTGATTGTGATATTTGTATATACAATCTATTTACTATTGAGGAGAGTATGGTAACTTAATAAATAACTTTGCCTGCTCAAGGAATTGAGATTCTTTCTCTTTATTAATGTTGATAACAACTTTAATGGAGTCAGATTAATTACAATAATTGATTTAAATGCCATCCTTCAACTGCTTTCTGTTTCCGATTAATGTTTCAGAGTAGCAGCGTAGGCTTCATGCCTTATAATGTAAAATTGACACAACATTCAATATTTATGCCGACATGTACTTAGTCAAATATAAACAAGAATAACTAATCATACTTATATATCATATGTCATATTCATTGTCATTGCTGACAATGTATAAAGACTTAAAATGACAATTAGAATTTCTGCACTTGGATTCTACACCCGTTTTTGTTCCTGTTTTCAGGAAACATGGGTTTTTAATGTCGTGAAATGAATCTTCATTTAAATATTCTTGTCCAGATTTATTGGTAAATGTGATCGTGAACCACACAACGTCTTATTTTACATGGGTATATTTTTGGCAAAAGCCTAAAATACATGGTAGGGGTCCAAATAATTTTTCTTTTATGTCAAAAACATTAAAATATTAAATAAAGATTATATCTGATATATACATTTAGTTTAGTAATTTTTTATTAGTGCTAGGCATTTAATTTGGACAATTTTAAAGACTTTTGTCATTATTTAGATTTTTTTTTGCACCCTCATATTCCAGATTTTCACATACAGTAACTGTAATCATAGCAAACATTATATCAACAGAAAGCTTATTTATTCAGATGTCATGCACAGTAAAAAAAATTATGACAAAAAGTCAAGACATTTTTAAGTTCCTTTATTTAAGTTAATCAGGTTTCAACTAAATTTTTAACTTATACAAAGTTTAACTTAATACATTTAGTCAGTTTGATTCGTGTACAGTTGGTCAGATTTATTAGCCCTCATGAATTATTAGCCCCCTATTTACGTTTAAAACCTTGTTTGTTTGTTTGTTTGTTTGTTTGTTTGTTTGTTTGCTTTATTTATAGAGCACATTTAAAAATAACAGATGTTGACCAAAGTGCTTTACAAAACAACCAGCATACAAAATCTATACCTATATATAAAAATTGTGCAAAATATATAAAACAGATTAAAATTAATTAATTACAATCAAAGGCAAGAGACAAAAGGTGATTTTTTAGATGAGACTTAAAAGCATCAAGTGAAGAACATGACCGGATCTGTAAAGGCAGACCATTCCACAGTCGGGGGGCTGCAGCAGAAAAAGCCCTGTCACCTCTTGATTTCAACCGCGTTTTGGGGACAACTAGCTGAAACGTGTTTTCAGACCTGATTGGCCTCAATGAAGTGTGCCAGTGAAGAAGCTCAGAGATGTGAATTGGTGCCAGACCATTCAAACTTTTAAAAACTAGTAGCAATAACTTATATTGAATTCTAAATTGGACTGGGAGCCAGTGAAGAGATAATAAAACTGGTGAGATACCTGAAAATTTTTTTGTCCCAGTTAAAAGCCTAGCAGCTGCATTTTGAACCAGCTGCAGGCGAGCTATTGATGCATGTGAAACTCCAGAATACAAAGAGTTACAGTAGTCCAGTCTTGAGATAATAAAAACATTAATGATAGTTTCCAGCTCTTTAAAAGAAAGAAAAGGCTTCAATTTGGCAATGTTCCTTAATTGATAGAAACCATTTTTGACGACTGAGTTTATTTGCTTGTCGAACTTTAACTCAGTGTCAAAAGTAACTCCAAGATTTTTTACGTGACTGTGGACCTTAGGCTTGATCGAACCTAATTTATTAATTGTAGATTCACAGACACTCGGAGGACCAAACACTACTACTTCAGTTTTTGATTCATTCAAGTGTAAGAAATTACCAGCCAGCCATTCCTTAATCTCGTTAAAACAGGTGAAAAACGACTGTAAAACAGAATTTTCTCCCATTTTTATGGGCAAGTAAAGCTGAGTATCATCAGCATAGAGGTGGTAGCTTACATTATGCTTCTTACAAATTGCCGCCAAGGGAAGCAAGTCGATAGAGAAAAGAGCTGGGCCCAAAATTGAACCTTGGGGGACACCACACTCCAAACGTGCAGATGAGGAAGAAAAGTTACCCAATTCAATAGAAAAGGTCCTCCCTGAAAGATAAGAACTAAACCAATTTAAAACATTTCCTTAACTAGGTTAATTCGGTTGATTAGGCAGGTTAGGGTAATTAGGCAAGTTATTGTATAACAGTGGTTTGTACTATAAACTATCGGAAAATAATATAGTTTAAAGAGGCTATTACTTTTGACCTTAAATGGTTTTTAAAAACTTTTATTCTAGCCAAAATAAGACAAGGAAGACTTTCTCCAGAAGAAAAAATATTTTCAGACATACTGTGAAATTTCCCTTGCTCTGTTAAACATCATTTGGGAAATATTTAAAAGAAGAAAAAAAAAAGATATAAATTCTGACTTCAACTGTTGCAAACATTTATTTGATTCAACAAAAAAAAATTAAGTCAACAGGTTTTTTTTTTCAGTGTGTGGGCATGTTTTCCAAAATATTGACACTTA
Organism: Danio rerio; assembly: GCF_052040795.2. Classification (NCBI taxonomy): domain Eukaryota; kingdom Metazoa; phylum Chordata; class Actinopteri; order Cypriniformes; family Danionidae; genus Danio; species Danio rerio. The sequence goes on along the minus strand of NC_141023.1, from coordinate 30,697,635 downwards.
CAGTTTTATTGGTTTTGTGGTCCAGGGTAACAAATTAACTTTTGTTACAATCAATGACATTAAAGTTGGTATCTTCTGTATCTCATGGAAAAAAATGTATGATAATCTTTTTTTTTTTTTTTTTTGCACAAAACAACACTGTAAAAAAGTACATGGTCAATTAGTCCTGACAGCATATTTTTTAGGTCATTGTAAGTTATTAATCTAAATTAATCATGTTTTAACTTGATTTTATAAGTTACAGAAGCTGTTTTAAGTCAGTTTAACATACTATAAAGTCAATTGACTCAATTGAATTGATTCAGCTTAAAAATGTAAGGCATCCAGGCTTTATTTTTACAGTAAAATGATTATTCAGGATAGAGTCTCAAATATTATGTACCGAATGAATCAATTAAATCAGTGTTATATAAACATAACAGTTATTGAATCAGTCTGCTGCTAACTCACCACTGTTTTGTCTGTACCAAATCTCCACACAGTCCTCCTCCTCAGGGATGCGATGAATCCCATCATCTGGCTGATTTCCATCCCAGTAACTGTACTCAAAGGGTGACCCATCTGTCCACTCCATAGTGCCCTCCTGCCAACAAACGATAATTAACAGCCCTATTACGTGTGCTTGCTCCTTACCCTTTAACCCTCAAGTGATAATTAAAGTCATCTGGCCCAGCATGACTTTGGAGCTTAAAGAGATAGCTGACTCTAAAATGAAAATTCGGGCATTCCTTATACTCATCCTTTACTTGTTCCGAACCAGTTTTTTGTTTTGTTTTGTTTTGTTGAACCCAAAAGAAAGATATTTTTAAGAATGTTATTGACTTATTTGTTTTTCCTAGTATTTAAGTTAAAATAACACTCCACTTCTTTGAAAATAGCTTTATTTTCCAAGTCTCCTAGAGTTGAACATTTGAGATTTAACATTTTTGAATCCATGCAATCGATTTCTCGATCTTGCGGAAACACTTCTAGCTTAGCTTTGCATGAATCATTTAATCGTATTAAACCCTTAGCATCTTGCTTATTCAAAATATTTTGTATATTTTTTTATACTGGAATACTCTAATTCAGTGGTTCTCAAACTGTGATACGTGTACCACAAATGGTAAACGGGCTTCCTTCTAGCGGTACGTGGAGGAATGAAATATGTCATGTACATGCTACATATATTTCAAAATTTACCAAAAATTATGTATATAATATGCCATATATGACATATAGCCTATATTTCTAAGGTAATCTACCACGTTTTTTAAACTGTGCAGAGTTTTAACTGCTTTACTGGGACTACTATGCTACTGTATTTCACCACTGCTCATTTTGGTGGTACTTGGAGAGACAATTTTTTTCTGAGGTGGTACTTGATGAAAAAAGTTTGAGAACCACTGCTTTTCTTCAAGCAAAATAATCAATTAACTTTACTTTCAGATGCAATAATATTGTAACGTACTGTTACTTTTCCTTCCTAACCACACGCAGACTCATGGGTTCTTTGGCTTAGTTGCAAGACAGACACACGGAGCTCGATCAGCAGGTATTAACCCATGATTTATTAAACACACGGGGGTGAACATCATAAATCAACCACATCAGATTACATCATGCGATTTCCTTCTCAGTCTCTCTCCTCTTTTCTCTTTCCGAACATTCTCTCATGCAATCTCAATTACAATATTACTTCTCAGTCTTATTTAAAGGTATAGAACATTCATTTCAACTTTAAATTACACCCTCTACTATACGAAGCTGTGCCTGAAACAGTACCCAGTGAGGTAACTGTAACAGCGACAGGTAAATCATTGCGTCTGCTGCAGCTATCAGCAAAGTTCCTTGATTATTATGCCAGAATGAGAGTATTCTTAGCAATATCAGCATAGAAAATAGCAATTTTTCATTTTCCAGCAGTCTTAGTACATGATGTAACAGCAGAATCAAGTTTTAAATAGGAAAATGATCAAAGCTCTTTTTTGAATTTGAGCAAGATGCTAATGGTCCAATTGGATTCAATAATTTATGCTAAGCTAAGCTAAAAATGTTCTTGATAAGCCCGGAGATTGACTTGAATGTATTAAAAATGATGAATGTAGAGTTCAGAGTTCAAACTTTCTTCTAAAATTAGCATTTTTCTCAGGCTTCTGTCTTGGTTTAGTAATTCAACTTATACAGCAAATAACTTATTTTTTCATCGCTTTTAACATGAAATTAAACACAAAGGCTAAGAAAAATGTTCATTGTAGAAAAAAATTTCAGATGGTACTTGCATCTAAACTCTTCAAATCTCTAGGCTATTGTAAACAACCTATTTACAAAAAAATGTGGTGTTTCTTTAATGGTTACAGGTTTCCTGCTTTCCTAGCATTGTGTAAGTGCTATAGAAATGAAATTGCCTAATCTTTTGTGTTCAACAGAAAATTCAGAAACTCAAACTGCTTTGGAAAATGTGAAGGGTGAGTAAATGATGACAGGATTTTCATGTTGACGTGAACTATCCCTTTAATCCAAATTCTAAGAGAAACATTACAGATCAGAGTGTCTGTTATAACATCATCCATAAACTATCTACCTCAACTTGTTAGACCCAAATGTGTCTGGAAATGATTAAACGTCACTCTGACCAACTATATTTTCCATTGGTGAAATTATTGTTGGGAGGTTTGACAGGCTGGGCTTGGCTTTTTATAACACACACAAGCTGTGTCAGACATGCAGCTGCTTATGTTTCTCGTTATGACTGCTTCCTAGTAAATAAAACACTAATGAATCATTCATAAAACACACTGTGTGGGTATATGGGTTGTGTTTGTACTTAATACAAAATGTTATCGTGTTTACCTGTCTTCTGTCATGCAGGCCAATCCAAATATCTGTTGGAATTCCTGGCATACGGCTGTTCACAAGATCGTAGACAAACACATTTTCTTCCCAGCTATAAAGAAAGATATTGGAAAATGAATGTTTTGATGGGACGTTTGGCAAAATCCTTTACTACTGTGAGACAAATCGTGTCATCTCAGCATTACTGTGGAGTTAGATGTTGCGTATTGGGTCATCATTAAGACCACCAGTGAAATTTTGCTGTAAAATCTGTACGAGTCAGATTACCATTTATATCAAAAATAATTTATCAGTCAAGTCATGTGTTTTCTATCTGAGCAAGCAGTGAATGAATCACTGTTCTGATCTATGTAATGGGCCATACGGTGTTTGTCAAAATGTGATGAATGGTTTGCAGTTGATTCATTCAGACAGTTCTCTCACACAATAAATCTGGACAATGTTAGAAATTTATTTATTTAGTCAAAAGATTGTATAAACACACAAGGCATTTATATTTGACAAAAGTATTGCCCGTCCTGTGAAAATGTATTCTTTTTCAAATATTCTTCAATTGGCATTTAACTGAGAGATGTTTTTTCAGCATTTTTAGACATAGTGGGCCCTATCATATACAGCTGGCACAAAAAGGCCATTTTGAGCTCAGTGTAACCATAATTTTTAGCTTTTGTGCCACGTTGTGAACTCATTGGTGTGCCGGTCTAAAAAGGAGGTGTGTTAAGGCGCATTGTTGGAGACTTGCTATTTTTGGATCATTTAGGAGAGTTTAGGAGAGTTTCAATGTTGACCAACTTAAAGCTAGCCTAAAGTCCAGCACAAAACACTTTAGTTGTGCACTATGCACCCAAAATCGACACATTGTTTACTACAGACAGGATGTACAGTAATACACAAATATCTTAACATATAAAAAAATAAAGGATCAAAATGTTACAAAAATTATTGTTTTCTACATAAATATAAAAACCACTACCTCCATGCCTTCTTCATCCCAAGGGAAGTTTTTCAATGCACGTTATACTCAAAACAAACGCATAACTCATTAAGAGAATAAGCACAACCCTGTTAGACCATGCGCCTTGGTGCAAAGCTTATTTTTCTATCCTTAAAATGGTGAAAGTGGATTCAGACATGTCCTTAATGCTTTTGCGCCATACTCTTTGGACTCCACACCTACATCGTTCAATAGCTTTAACAACTAATTTATAATAATTTCTTTGCTATGAAAGTGGCTTGTGGAATGGAGATGTCTGTCTAACCCGCCAGAGCTATTATTTACCCGCATTTAGCGGGTTGGTGGATGTTAATGTAAAGCCCTGTATGTGTGTGTGTGTGTATATATATATATATATATATATATATATATATATATATATATATATATATATATATATATATATATATATATATATATATATATATTAGGGCTGTAACGATACACGATATAAAATCGAAATCGCGACACTCAGATCTACGATCCCGTGTCGCGGTGTAATAAGGAAGAATCGCGACACACCCACCCCGTGATACCTTTCCAATAACGTCACGCGTGCTGGCAAAAGTTGAGCTAATTAACACTTTTTTTTTCGTTCGACATTACAAGTACTGCTCCGTTTAAGCCCTTGCAATATTTAGCCGGGAGAGCTCGCACGGAGCTCTTAGTAAGGGGCCGTCTGAATGTGTCAAGAATATCAAAAACAAAACCAACTTAACCCCGCTTGACAACTGACAACGCCAGAAACATTGCCAATGCTGTCAAAGCGGCCGGATTTTCAGCGCATATACGATGATTTGCTCACACTGTTAATGTGGCTGCGCAGAGAGGGATGGGCGTTCACCAGATGTCAGGTAACAGCCAAACTTTTCTGTAACCGTGCTGTGCGCTTTCTGTTTGAACCTTTGGGAGTGCTGACTGACAGGTGCGTGAGGTCAGAAAACACGACGAAGCTTTCAGTTAAAATAAACAGGTTTCTATAGTTATAGCCTACTTTATTTAGAGATAAAGGTATATGGCTCTGGCTCTAATCACTCTATCTTGCTGGAGTTTTTAGCCGTTTCGCTTTACTTCAGGACGCATTAACACCGCTCTGAAGGTCTAATCGTTGTTTTAAGTTATCCAGAGCTGTATGAATATACAAATCTTGAATATCACAATAGTATTAAATATTACAATTGTAACAACACAGACAGCAACACTTTTGCACAATCGATACCCAGCTGATTCAGTCGTTTGGGACCGCGCCTCTTCTTTTTTCCATGTCAACATAAAGGCAGTAAGGTGCGCCTTGTTTTCGGCCACTTGTTTAACTGCAAGGCATATTTAATTTGCGGGACGATAACGTATAACCCGTGCCTACAGACACATTTGCCAAAGAAGCAAAATGGAAGAAGAATATTGCTGTTTGATACAGACCTGTTGATACTAAACCAGCGCTTATGTTGACCTGGATCTGCGTAATAAACGCAACAAATAGGCTTTACTTTTTATTTTACAGCTTAAAGCATGTACGCAGATTAATGCAATATCATATTTAAACAAACTGATTACAAAAAGTCTACATATGCGCGCGTGTTGTTGTCTTTTCATCAGGCAGCGCGCACTTGAACCGCGAGGGAGAGAGAGGAAACCATAGGCTATATCAGGACATAATCTTTAAAATAAGGATTTATATTAAAATGTAAAAGGTTTTGTGATTATAATAATAACAGCGGGGCATTAAATAAATGCATATTTTCCGTGGAGCAAGCAATTAGAGGAAGTCTGCGATTTTTATTTGACGGAAGAAATAAACATATGATTGAAAAAAAAGCCCATGCCGGTTATTAAAAAGAATCAGTCAGTATTTTCGTTTTGTAAAATAAATTAATTATTTAAGTGAAAAAAATTTAGGGCAGTCCTATTTATTTTATTCATTTTATTTAGATTATTCTGCTCTTCTGTGCTAAACACTGCAGGTGCGTGAAGATGCTCTGTTGTTCTGTTCCGCTATTAATATATAAAAATAAATCAGTATTTTAAAATGCAATATTTAATGTGTCATACACAAAATAGACACGTCAATTTGTTTAATATAAAATTAATAGTAATCTGACCAGTTAACCGTTAATAACCGATTAATGAGCGGCGGTTGTCGGTTAGCAAAATTAACGAAATGAGCATCCCTAGCTATTTAATTTACTTTTTCTATGCAAGAGAACTTGATTGAAAAATAATTTTCAACATGCTTGAACCATCTAAACAATGGAGTTTAGTTTGGTTTTTCAACAGTATTTTGTTACAAAGAAAACAGAAGTGATATAGCTTTGGCTATTTATTTATTTTATATATGGCTATTTATATTGTTAATAATTTGCATAGTTAATATTGTTCTTTGATGTTTAGTTTATAAAGATTTTTCAAATGTTATTTAATTAAAAATAGTTTTAAAAATCTTTTTTTTCCCCACCCCACACGAAAAAAATAAAATAAAAAATCGTGATACGAATCGAATCGTGGGTCAAAAATCGTGATACGAACCGAATCGTGGGTTTGGTGTATCGTTACAGCCCTAATATATATATATATATATATATATATATATATACATATATATATATATATATATATATATATATATATATATATATATATATATATATATATATATATACACTTGAAGTCTGAATTATTAGCCCCCCTGTTTATTTTTCCCCCAATTTCTTCAGTTCAATTTCTGTTTAACGGCGAGAAGATTTTTTTCAACACATTTCTAAACATAATAGTTTTAATATCTCATCTCTAATAACTGATTTATTTTTATCTTTGCCATGATGACAGTACATAATATTTGACTACATATTTTTCAAGACACTTCTGTACAGCTTAAAGTGACATTTAAAGGCTTAACTAGGGTAATTAAGTTAATTAGGCAGGATAAGGTCATTAGGCAAGTTATTGTATAACAATGGTTTCTATAGATTATCAAAAAATAAAGGGGCTAATAATTTTGACCCTAAAATGGTTTGTAAAAAAAATAAAACTGCTTTTATTCTAGATGAAATGAAACAAACAAGACTTTCTCTGGAGGAAAAAATATTATCAGACATACTGTGAAAACTTCCTTGCTCTGTTAAATATGATTTGAGAAATATTTTAAGAAAGAACGAAAAAAATCAAAGGGGGCTGATAATTCTGACTTTAACTGTATATATTGTTATTCCAGACAAATTCAAAGAGATAAAACTTTCTCTAGAAGAAAAATGTATTTCTAAATAAAATAAAGTAAATACTATTTAAAGATTTAAATTTAAACAAAATGTCCTTGTTCTGTTAAACATTATTTGGAAAATATTTTAAAACGAATTACAATTTCACATGATGGCTACAATAACTTTATACATAAAATATTATTTCAAAAATATTATGAAAATATAAGAACAAATGATGGGCAGCCTGTAATGCGGGGTAATAAATAATTAAGGGCAATCCTACCTGTGGACAGAGGTGAGTTTGGCAGATTTGTGTCCGTTTGAGAACTCAGCGCAGTACAGATCTGCCTCAGCCCATGTGCGGTTCAGGGGAAAGAAGCGGTAACAGTAACCCTCAAATTCAGTCCAGAACAGTGGACATGTCACAGGCTGGTTTGAGTCTGAGAGCTGCATAGGCAATGCTGGAGGAAACGGGAATGATATTAGCCTACAGGAATAGGTTGCCTTAATTGAATGAAATTGATTATTTTGTACACCACAAGGCTTTTTTTTTCAGGAAAACGGATCTAAATCAGGCCAACTTGGCTCACTAATGGTGGTTAGTTTAGTGATGTGTAGATACATTTGCATCCATAAATGTTATATTATATGAAGTACCATCTCATGAATGTTCATTACAATGTTGGTTGGACCAAGGTAATTAGGAGTTTAATATACTTGTATTCATCATAAACACAATAAATTTATCTAAAGTGGCAGTAAAGACATTTATTTAACTTAAAATAAATGTAGCTGTTCAAATGCAAAAGGCTCTTCAACTATAAGGAAACAGCATCATATACATCTTGGATGTCCTGAGAGAAATAAATAAACGTAGATTGTGGTTTTCTATTCCTTAATAGAATATATTTGGTATAAACTATTTCTTTTAACCCAGCTGTTCAAATGCAAATGCAAAAACAACACCACTGATGCATTACGTTATTTGAAACATCACCTGCAAAGTATCCGATTACCAAATAGAAATCAGTCAGTGTTTCCTTTTCACAGAAACAGCCAGCATTCTATAAACTTTCAAGCTTAGCAACAGCTAAAAAGTCTGCTTTGTATTAAAAACAATTATAAGATACACTTTTCACTAATAATGTATAATTACACTATTTAAAGGTTACATTAAAAATGCCAGTGGAGAAAAGACTTCTTAAACGAATCATTGTTAAATGAATTGCAGTGTTGAGACATTGTAGATAAGAAAAGCAATTAGATTATTTTGTCTTACGGTGATTTTCCAACATAATGTCATTTACAAGAAAACTTTTCTTGCCTGCTGAGTCATACTTAACCTTTAAAGATACTTTCACTGTTAGTCTGAGCCCTTGTACATCAATTATGAAAAACATTTCAAGCATAAAATTAATGTCACATCAGACAAACAGGCTGCACAACAGAAGTTAAGCTACACATCATAAACATAAGCATCTTGGGCAAAGCAGCTCTGGTTCAGCTTTGGCCTGCGTATTCCCTATGAAGCAAATTAAAGCGTATTATCTGTGTCTGCGTTGTGTCCTAGTCTTTGTCTCTGGTGGCACTCACCTTGTGTGATCTTGATGTTAGTTGAAGGCAGAGCCCACGCTGAGAAGCCGCTGAACAGTAGGGCTAAAAACAATTCCCAACAGTGCATGTTTAATGCAAGAGAGATGAGATTGAGATCTGGAGTGTGTGTATGTGTGTGCATATGTGTGTGTGTGTGTGTGGAGATTAGGGGTGTGTGTGAGTTTCTCTTAGCCCCTGCCTTTTTGTTGGACTCTTCCTACTTGGTCAAGTCCAGAACGCTTACATCAGACTGTGTGTAATAAAGGGAGAAAGTGAACACCCAAGGGCCTAAAATTGTTATTTTGTATCTTGAAGAACTTACTGCATGCAGTGCCATTTAAAAGTTTGGGGTCAGATAGATGTTTTAAAAGAAATACATTAGGATACATTAAATTAATTAAATATATGCATCAGTAAAGACATATTCGGTGTCACAAAAAAAAATCTGTTTCAAATAAACAATGTAGTCACACTTTATTGGGTAGGATTTTGGATGTGGAATAAGATCATACTTTGTAAATTCTAATAAACAATAAATAACTTAATAATAGGCAGGTAATAAGCCAGTAGTTAATAGTGAGTATTATTGGGCTCAGTGATTGCTGGTTCAAGTCCTGGCTCAGCCAGTGGGCTTTACAGTGTTTCTGTGTTTTCTGTTTAGTCACAATGTGTGTGAATGGGAGAGTGTGTGGGTGTTTTCAGCACTGAGGGTTGTACTGGGAGGATATCAGCTGCATAAAAAAAATATGCCAGAGTAATATGCAGTTTATTCCACTGTTGCAACCCCTGATAAGGCAAGGAATAAGCCTATAAGGAAAGTGAGTGAGTGAGTATATAGCGCCAATTCACAGTGTTTGAATGATTTGTGAAAGATCATGTGACACTAAAGGCTGGGAAGCTGAATATTCCAATAGTATATGGATGCAGCAGTGATGATGTAAGCTGAGACTGCATATCTCAGTGATGCAATGTCAGACCCAATGCACTCGATAGAGCTAGTGACGTCAGTGTGAGCATTGAATCCAGCTCAGATTGCACTGCATCTCTGCATCCAGACCCCTCTCTAATATTCAGCATTGCGTCACAGTAATACAGTAATAAATTACAGGACAAAAACATATGTATATATTTTTTTAATTTACACACTGTAAAACCCAAAAAGTTAAGGCAACTCAAACCGTTTGAGGAAACCGATTGCTAACCATTTGAGTTAAAAAAACTAATCTATGTGAGTACTGCGAACTTACTCCATTTAAACTGAAATGCATTACCTTTAACATTGAGTTCAAATCTCCTTTTAAATGAGTAAAATTAACTTTCAGTCAATTTTAAGTTAACTACACTCATTTCATTTGATAAAGTTGGGTTTTACAGTGTACCTTTTTAGCATTGTTTCCAACCAGCCTTTGAATTGTACTGTAAATTATTACTATATATTTTATATGTAAATAAATGTTATATTTTTATACCCCACAGCAACAAATAAATGCACATCCAAATTTTTAATATGCAGATCAATCATACCAACCTTACATTTTTTAAATATAACTATAGAGAACACTGCAAATGCATATTAATATCCTAAATTTAGAGTTGTTTTAATTAATGTGCTTTGTTTTATTTATAAATGTAAGTGATTTGTTTTCAAATACATGAGTTAATATGTTTCATATTTATTTATTTATTTATTTATTTGTAAACTAACTAAACTGTACTTAATCCAATTTCAAGTTTACACATACTCTAAAACATCTGTTAATTAACAGATGGATAAATGTGCATTAAGAAATTCACCTTTTCCATTTGTTTATGCTTTTGAATTGCATTATGGAACCTTGATATCTGCTCTAGCTAATTTGTAATTGATGAAAATTTTACTCTTGCAGATTAACTAAATAATTTTTTACATTTAGTAGTTTCAAATTACATCACACTTATTTTAAGGTACAATTCTCACTTATAATAAACCATTCATTCATTGTGACTTAATTTGTTGCTTATTATTAGCTATAAAGGTAGGTTGGATTTAGGAGCAATTCCAGCAATATGTATGTGACATTTGCAGTGAAATCTCAAAACATAAATTCACTGAGAAAGTATATGTTAACACTATATTAAAACATCTGTTTATATTTTTCAAAACATCTAACCACAGAGTTATGGGATCAGAAAAAATATCACTCTGTAAACATAATTTAGATTTTAAATGGGTAAAATAAACAAGCATTATGAATGTGACAAAAAAGTTAGCGAGTTTACAGTATGCAACATGCTTCGTAGTAATTCTTTGAATTAAACTGCACAACTCAAGGGAAATAATGCTAATGAACAGAATAGGAGTCGACTCTAAAGAACAAAACGTTTCAATTTATTTTATTTTACTTTTTTTGCATTTTTGAGGAAAAAGCATTATGGATTATGGATTTGCATGTGACCGATTTGTAAATTATTTGAAAACATTAACAGAGACATTTTTGAGTATTTTTAAAGCACTGTAAAATGCTTGCTTACACAAAAAACGCAGAAATGGTTTTGATATTATGGTAAAAACTTTTCATAGCAAGGTTGACATTTGCATGGAATTGCTCTAGGTATTATAGGGATGTAGAGTAAGATCATGCAGAATATATGCTTTATAAGTATAGTCAATATTTTAATAATAGACAGGTAATAAGCCGCTAGCTGGTAGTGAGATTTAGTACTTACTCTCAAATATTTATATCCTCTGCACCTTTAACAGTTTTTATAAATTACACAGTATTTAACTGTAAAATTAACTGTATTTTACAGTTATGCAGTATGTTACAGTATTTTAAAGTTGCATTGTGAAAATTGCTGTGCATTTTGCAGTGAATGCATAATTTAAATACATTACAGCAGGATAAAATATCATAGTATTTTGCTGTAATTGATTTACAGTAAGTTACTGTAGATTCTACAGGAAATTGTTAACAGTGTGGGTCGTAGCCAGCTCATATTTTACATACTCAGGTGGCCTGCATCTGTTGCAGAAACGCTGAAAGAAATAAAAATTGTCTTGTTGAAACTTAATTCACAAACATTATAATACATGTTACAGCATGAATGAGAGAAGATTAGAGAGTGCACCTAAAGTAACTAAAGATTACAACTGCATCAGAAAATCCAACCCGTTTACTACAAAATAACCAACGCAATCTCACTGCAATTTGTAACTTTTTGATTTAGTGCCTAATTTGTATAAATTCGTACGGTCTAATTCGTACAATTTAGTACGATTTGCTCATCACCCTATGACGTTTGGGATTAGGGGTGGGGTTGGCTGCCACGCCTCCGTTTTAAAATCGTACATTTTCCTACGACTAAACTCGAATTCCTAAAAATTAGCCACTAAACTGACAAAGAGTAAAATACTTACGTTTCCTTGTTAGATCAGGCTGAAATAACACAAGAAAATAACCTTTAATATACCTTCTATATAGTCTATGTGAAAATTTCACACAGCATCAATTTGTTGAACATGTCACGATGTCCAACTTGTCTGCAGTTATTGAACACCCACTTCACACTACTTGCTTAGTTCCATTAGTCTCCCCTGACACCGTCTTGCAGATGATAGCATGTCTGCTTTATCTCATGGCCCACACAGCTCATGCTATTAAAGGCCCGGAGTTCCTCTTATCTTTGAGATGACTGTCGCCTGTAACAGCTAAGGGCAGGAGCTTGAAGATATGACTCATTCTTATACTGAAGACGGTCTCCATTTAGGATTTAGATGGGATTGCTGCTAAATATGGTCTCTAAATGAGTGCCTGTAAGGCTGCATCCTCTCAGATGTCGATCAATCATGTAACACAGGGAACTTTTTAAGAACTATTAGCATTATTTACAGGTAAAATCACGGTGTGGGCCTTCTGAACAACTCACATCACGCTCACATAAAAAAATGTAGTCAGTTTATACTATAGTGTTTTTGAATCATAGTAAAGTGTACTATTTTGCATATAGCTTTATTATTGAATGCTTTGGCATACTGTATTGCATTAACAGTGATCTGAGAACCTGTAATAAAAGCTGTAGTATACTTTGGATTCTACTTTGGATTCTACTTTAGATTTTATTTAGATTTGATACTTTAGCCTCTAGCGCATAGACTCCAGCTCCGCACAAGTTTGGCCAGAGGAGAAATAGTCAAACTAACTGAGCCGAGTTTTTTTCCTTCACTTTTGTCAAGTGGTGAAGTTTTGTTCCTCGCCACTGTCACCACTGGCTTGTTGGTTTAGGACTTGATCTGTGAATCGATGGATTTGCTCTTCAGTGTTTGGACTTTCAGCATTGAAAACTAAACCACACTGAAATTAACTAAACTGAACTTTAACTCTGAATACTGAACTGAGACAGTTTCAGTTTACTACAACTTCTATGATGCTTTGACACAATCTACATTGTAAAAGCGCTATAGAAATAAATTTTAACCACAGTATTTTAGTATAGTTGTAGAAAACTACAATAGCACCTATAGAATTACCACAACAATTTGGCTATTAACAAATTATGTATTACAATAGTATGGTTCAAAAACACTATAACAGTATTTACTATTACTAAAAAGTACTTATTTTTCATGTGTGGTATAATGATGCCATAAAACTTTTTTTTTTACTTTAACTTACAATTATTTAAAAAATGCATTTTTTCATACACTGTAAAAAGCAGTTAATTGATTTAACTTTTTTAAATTCTTGCTGCCTGCATTCTTTTTGGTTGAATCAATTAACTTTTCTAATCTTCATTTCAACTTACATTAATCAAACCTACTAAAAATAAGCTAAATTTGTATAACTTTAGTAGGTAGTGCTATTGTCTCACAGCAAGAAGGTTGCTGGGTCGAGCCTCGGCTGGGTTGGCGTTTCTGTTTGGAGTTTGCATGTTCTCTCTGCGTTTGCATAGGTTTCCTCCGGGTGCTCCGGTTTCCCCCACAGTCCAAAGACATGCAGTACAGGTGAATTGCATAGGCTAAATTGTTCGTAGTGTATGAGTGTGTGTGTGAATGAGTGTGTGTGTGTGTGTGTGTGTGTGTGTGGATGTTTTCCAGAGATGGGTTGTGGCTGGAAAGCCATCGCGTAAAACGTGCTGGATAAGTTGGTGGTTCATTCCGCTGTGGCGATCCCGGATTAATAAAGAACAAAAAAACAAAATTAATGAATGAATTAATGTATAGCTTTAAAAATGTAGTTGAAACCTGAGTAAATTAATAAAATAAGCTAAAGTGCTTTAACTCTTAAACTGCCCCACCAAGAATTTTTTTTTCCGATTGTATTTCTTAACTCCTAATGTCGCTAGTTAACATGCTCAATGCATTTTTCCACACATCCCATGATTTCTAAAATGGTAGACATGTCTATTTATGGTAAAAGTTCTAGAATTAATACATATATTATAAAGAAATATGAAAATATGAAGTGTAAGACCAATTTATTTATTTTAATTACCAAAATAAAACATTTTTGAATACTAAATCGTCTTTATTTATTTCAGTATGCTATAAATATTTCAGATTCTCTTTTTTCTGTTTTACAAAAACAAAACAAAAATCAAGTGTAGTAGTGCAACAGGATTATGTTTGTTTTTTTTTTTGTTTTTTTTTTTTTGTAAACCAACAATGCTGTGTGTGTAAACCAATATTTAAAACAGTCATTCTTTAACAGTCATTATTTAAAACAGGCTAAATATGGTCAACCATTTGGTAGAGCAGGCAGTTAAAGGGTTAAACACTTTACATTAAAATTGTAAGTAAATAAACTATGTGCAAAAATAAATTTTACTCACTTTTTAAAGTAATGTCAACTTGTCACTTTTAAGGCAATAGTTTTACTCATTTTTATGTATAGTAGCTAATTGCTTTTTACAGTGAAATCACTTTTTAATAATCAGAAGTTTTCTAATCTACACAATCAACATTGTAAAAGCACTATGTAAATAAATATGAATTGAATTGAAGCTCCTTTTACCACTACCAAGAACCTTTTGTGAAATTAAAATGTTTTTAATTAATTGACTTTCAATTTTCTTCATGAAACCATCAATGCCAATAAAGAATCTTACCTTTTTTAAGACTGTACATTGATTATCTTTTTTTAAGGACCATAAAATCAAACATTCATTCTCTGGATCATATGCTTTCAGCCAAGCCAGCAATGAGAAAGTAGACATTTCCAGTGCATCATTGAGCATCTCCGAGATCCATTTGAGGAAGATTAACTGAGACATGTGAGCAAGCTAAAAATATCCTTTTTGAGTCTTGTATTGATTTTGATTCATTTCAAAGCCAGGTGATGATCATGCATTCGGTAAAAACAAATCACACCCATTTTATTGGTAGAGTTCTGTAAAACATGTTCTTGCACATATTACACTAAGAAAAAAAGATGATTCATTCCAGAAAAATGCAGCTGATTACCTTTTGCCTCATTTTCCTGCATTGCTTGTAATCCCCCAGGTGTAGAGCACATTAGATAAGCAACAGCTGTGATATTCAGCACTTCCTGTTGCAATACAATGAACAGATGCACATTTTGTTAATTATGAGAGTTTTCTGCTGACCTCCAGTGAACATTTCCCATAAAATACGCTTTCTGCAGTGCTTAAGGATTTTTGATTGTTCACAGATCACATAAATGCGGTAGTGTAAATATGCAGCAACTTAGTTGTAAATAAACAATAAGGTGCAGCAAGACGCTATGAGCTGGATAATGTATTTAAGTTACCAGATGTCACCCTTGTGTACTACTGCTACAGTGTTTATTGTGCACACTGTTGCTTAGCAACTTCAATACATGCATTGAGGTGGGCAAGGGTGCCATAAAGCACAGCATGATATTACAGCTACAAGCTCTGTGAACGAGCATATGCACTTTTAGTGGACCATCTCTTTCTAATAATTTCTGGAACAAGTGAAATGTTTGTATTGTTATGATATTACTGCAAGATATATGTGACAAAAAAGTAGGAGGGGGAAATGTGGAAATTAGTTGTTGAATCCTGAATCCTGCTTTAGCTCCTTGCTACCATCTTGTGGTGTAATGATGTAATCAGGGTGTGGTGGATGCATATACAAAACCAAAGATTTGCAAACTACACCAGTCAAAATGGCTTGATAATTTTTTTTTACTATTTTGTATTAATTATATAATTATATTTTGTATTAATTATCTGAAAATAAAATGCTTTTTGTAGAGGTTTAAAGTTCGGTGGACCCCTCATTTTGCCAACTGTAGATCAAAAACGTTAACAAAATCTACAGAATATATACGCGTTCACTAAAAAATATACAAAATAATTTTTTATTTTGAAATTAATAGTATGAAATACCTGAACAAGGGGGTTAACAATTTTAAAACAGTAAAAATATATTGGCAAACTATTGTAAAAAAAAAAAATACATCCACTACATTCATTTGTTTTCCTTTGGTTTAGTCCCTTTATTCATCAGGTAACTCAGTACTGGGAAACACCCATACACTCTCACATTCATACACAGACACTACGAATAATTTAGCTTACCCAATTCACCTAAACCACATGTCTTTGGACTGTGGGTAAACTGGAGGAAACCCACACGAACAAAGGGAGAACACACAGAAATGCGTCCCAGCCAGGGCGCAAACCAGCAACCTTCTTGCTGAGGCTAACCACTGAGCCCCCTGTTTCCACTACAAACACTGTTAAAAACATTAACCATCAACTTTTAAACATAAAAGCTGTATATCTGAATGCTTTGCATTGTGTTTAGCGTTATATTTTATTAGGATTTAGTGAAAAGGCATACACAGACACACAAGGAACATTACAGCTTCTGTTAATTGTAGTACAGTTTCTGTTATTACTTTATAAATTATTCCTAATTCAGTGAGGGTTTCTCAATCTATTAGCATCCAAGGACCTCCACTGTTTAAACATATAAACGAGACCTCAAAATTAAACAAATAATCAAACAATATTTACTTCGTATTGATTTTTTAAAAACATATTTTACTCATAATACAGCTTCGCATATTTAGAAATTTAATTTGAATATGGCACATTCTATTTACATAACTTTCCGGTTCTAGACAAGATTATTTTTAATCAACGAGCCTTATGTTTTAAGATTAAAAACAGTGATTGAAAAGTTAAACAAGTTAAAACAACTATATATTGGGATCTTCAGAGAATTGTTAGGCATTGTGTAAAAGGGGCAGTTCGCTCAAAACTTCACTATTACTCACCTCACTTTGAAGTATATTGGAAAATTGACAGCAATGCTGGGAAAAAAAAAACTAATGTGGAATACTATATTATACTATACTATGAAGTCAATAGACACAGGTTTCCAACATTTATATCTTGTATTCAACAGATGAAAGAAACTTAAACCAGTTTGTGAAATGTGAAGGTTGAATAAACATGGGAGACGATGGTTTTGAATTTATTAATTTAGATCAGATGGTTCAGAATTGATGACAGAATTTAGATTTTTGGGTGAACTTTTCCCTGCAATGGTTGATAGTTTGTGTATATTCTTTTAATAATTTTAGATACTTATGCTTCACAACAACATAAAAATAAGTTAAATGAATGAATGAATGAATGAATGAATGAATGAATGAATGAATGAATGAATGAATGATTTTGCTGTGCATTCCCCTAAAGAAGAAATGCCCAACGTGGAAATATGGCGTTGAGAACATATGAGCAACACTATCAAATCCAAACCAGAAGTTGAAGATAGAAGACCTATGATATTTCTTATAATGTGCTAAATGGATGCCACAGACATCAGCGATGTACCAAACGCATATGAGGATTTTGAAGCACATTGAAATGAAACAAAGCGTGATTTTTTTCATAACGTGAACATTTTGGGGTGTAACGTTACTGTAAATTTTCCAAATTGGTTTCAGTCATGGTATTTTACCTTGTTTTTCCTCCCTGACTGGTTGAAGCTCGTTTTTACTCCATTTCATATCCGACATGTTGTCACTAGGCAACCGCACACAGTGAATCGCGCAACGCCAACAGATGAATCTATTTTTAAGTGAAGTTCAGGTGAAATCTCACATTCACTTAATTGCTTTTTTGCTTAGCCCACATTCGTCACTGGTTTATTTTGAGCTTCATTTGAGCCGACAACTTTGGAGTTATTTTAAGTGTTTGAGCTATTGTGCGGCACCATGGGAAATGCATTTGCCTCGGCATCTGTATTACTAATAACAATAGATGCTGCAGCTGTTTATGTCCGCCGATAGATGGCGCTGCCGCCGTGTGAACCGCGGGGAAGCAAAGTGGAGAAATAGATGGGAGGGTCAGGCCGCTGCTTCTCAGTTTCAAACACACTCTGTGAATTTCAAATCTGTGCATGGACATAAGCTGAACGGCGATATTAGGGTTTGTCTGAGGACTCTTCCCGTGCTAGACGGGTCATGCTGTCTTCGCAAAGGTAATGAGCCGCAAAGCCCTCGGGTCTCGGCTGAGCAGCGCCCACAAACTGCAGCGAAACTGGAATGACTGGCAGCCCAGGTTAGTAACTCACCAGGCGCCGAGACCGAGTATATAGACCGAGGCTTCGTTGAGGCCTCGCTCTCGTCCGCCTCTTTATCAAACACAACAGCTCTCTGTTTACACGTGAGGAGGCTTTTTTAAGCTTTCATTTCACATCACATCTCTCAAAATTGTCGTTGAACTTCAGTCAGTGTGAATAACAAGCTAAACATATAAATGTCAAACGCTCGTGTTCGTTTTTCGGGTTAGTTAGCCGATGTTAGCATAGGCTAACTCACAAACAATCGGTCACCACTGGCGTTATTTATCCTGCTGATGTTTGTTCGCAAGAACTGGTTTGTCGGCTAAGTTTAAATATGGCTGTAAATCGAGGGGTTGTGTGAATTTGACCGACACGCTGATGTGTGCGTGTGTCGTGGCATTCATTTGTGGTTTGTGTGATGAAACGCGTGTGGTTTGACACGTTTAGCCACGAGCTACAAAACGTATAAAATCGGTTCATATAGCAGCAGGTAATGCTACATTTCATAAATGAGTTCTGTAATTCGCCACATACTGATTATTCAGCTCCTGTTTAACTCACGCAAATCACGAGTCCGTTTATTCACCAATTTTGTTATGCTCATTGTATCGTTAACGTTAACGTTACCCTTTAATGTGCACCGATTGTTCGTTCCTAATCTTAACAGATCATTTTAAACGTTGAACATTTTAATTGGGACCTGCTCATGGTTCGGGCGTACTATCGAATTGAGCTCAGTTTGTGGAAGCTCAAATTGCCAACGACTGCGTTGAACTTTAATCGTGCAGTAGGTTTGAATTATCTTCAACTTCTCCGACGATCAGTCGATGTCTCGGCAGCATATGAACTTTGAAGGAACTACTTTATGTAATTATTTTTGTTGAACTTTAACAGATCGCTTTAGTTGCGTTGCATTTTTGAAACCATGTGGAAAATGGAAATCTCAGCTGGACTGTCAAATGACGTCTTGTCGATATGTCCCGGATGCAGGACCAATTTTATGAACTTCTCGAGAAGATTTATGAAGTGGATATATCTATTTTTTAGTCTTCATCCAAATGAGTTGTTTCTGTGTTGCTAATATAGAGGTCAGTAGTTCAGGCTGTCACTCAGAGCAGTGGATGCATTAGTATTGCAGTATTTTGTAAATTGTTCAGATTCTTAAGTTAAAATATTTTTTATTTAAATTGGACTTTGAGTATGTTGAAATGTTCGAATGAATTAATGAAAAATACCATGTCATTTTTGATAATAGTTCGCACTATAATAAT
This sequence comes from Danio rerio, assembly GCF_052040795.2. Taxonomy (NCBI): domain Eukaryota; kingdom Metazoa; phylum Chordata; class Actinopteri; order Cypriniformes; family Danionidae; genus Danio; species Danio rerio. The sequence continues at coordinate 30,678,207 of NC_141023.1, read as the reverse complement.
AAAATGATATTGACCTGCGTTCATAAATCAAAGACATGCGTGATTACATTTTTTATTGACTTTATTAGAACATTAAAGTTGTTTTTCGCCTTTGTTATTCAAAAAATGGCACCGAGCAGCTACTGTAACTTTGAGAGTTGCAAAAATACAGGCAACATTTATACCAAATGTTACATTGGAAGCTAAATCACCATTATGATCCGTTATCACAATTAATCCAGAGCCTTGGCAAATCATCCAGTGTGTTCAGGAATATCTGTAGCACAAGCTGACACATGTAAATGCAGACCCTCACTTAACCTGATGAAAACAAAAAAAGATGGGTGATGCATGTCTAGTATTGTTCTTCGTAGTGTACTTATGCTTTTCTGGATGCTGCTTCCTATAATAAAGCTGTGATGTGAGTTTGCACTCATGTGTACATCATTGTATGCATTGGGAAGTAGGCATGGGATAATAACCGGTTTTAAGGTTTACCGCAGTTTGGAAAAGTCAAGGTTTAAAACCGTAAATTTTCTGTTATTCCGTTCCTACTGTATATGTAAGTTTTGGTTTTAGGTGTTTTTAATTTAGTTTTTTTAGGGCAGCAGTATCTCCAGCAAAAAATGACCGCCACATGAAAACCTACTGGTTCAAAATAGTTTTGATATTTCTCAAAATAAAATATATTTTGTTCAGTGGAGAAAAGGTTGATGTTTACCTCATGGATTCTCAGGACGATTTGCCAAAGATGTGGATTGTTTGTAATAGTGTTGTAAAAGTTTGATGCGCAGATCATTTGTTTTGCTTCATAAGACCTTTTACCAACAAATAGCCACCGAATTGTTTTTGTCTTCTATTAACACATTTCTTTCAGTTTAAAATGGTGGTAGTCATTGACTTAAATTTATAATAAAATCATCTTAAATGTTTTACTGACAAAGTAAATTAAGATAAAATAAAAAGTTTTGGGGTAAAATGTTAGTTTTAACGGTTTGATGTAAATGTTTCTTTCTATCTCATTCTTTAGTCTTTTGTGCTCTGTTGAAATTATTATTTCTTTAAACTTTCTATTTATAAATATAAAAATAAAAACAATCTAAGCTGCTGAATCGTTTTCAGTCTGGTGGTAATAAAAGTTTCTTGAACCCAGTATTAGCATAAAGAAAGATTTCTGAAGGATCCTGTGGCACTGGAGAGTGGAGTAATAATACATGCTGATAATCAAGTCATCGCAGAAATATATTAAATAAATACAAAACAGTCATTTTGAGAATAAGAAATCATTCCGTTTCACGTTTTTTAATTAGTGTAAATGACTATCGCTTGCTTTCTTGTTTGCTTTTGTACAAAGTTTGACCCTTTTTACTTTGCTTGCTGAACAGCTCTTGTCAAGCTTTAGCCTGCTGACATCAACATACACATGGACACTTAGTGGGTTAGTTTAGCCTGTGAAATCACTGATGGTATATCGAATGCTTTTCAGAAGCGACAGTCTGTCAGCCAGCCAGGACGGTGTGAAGTGCAGTGTCTCTAGAGACCGCGGTTCAGAAGTTCTATTTGAAATTCTGCCCTCTGACCAGCCTGGCACCCCACCACTGCACAATGACGCCTTCACTGCCACCGATGCACTCGAAGAGGGAGGTACGTACATGCTTCATCTGGCCTTTTGTTTAGCCAGCCTTTAATCAGCTCAGTTGCATCCACCAGTGTCTTTACCTGTATTATTGTGGCTTTCAACATCAATTGCTTGCCGTTCTACTGGTCTGATATCTGCAGGTTTGTTGATTGAGTCATATTTGTTGTGTTTTACTAGTTAATGTTTCTGTTTTTGGGAATGGAAAGAGAAAGTAAAATCACCAGGTGCTTTTCTTCCTTTTTTGGAAGGTCCCAGAGTTTCCCTGTGTGAATTAGACCATGTTTACTTTTAATTTAGTTTATTAAAGATGTTTAATTTAATAAATATTTGATCATTTTCTTGTTTTTGTTTATTTTTTATGGCTGGCCATAAACATATACAGATATTTAAAAAAAATTATATTATTTTTTAATATAGTTGATTATTTTTTAGTTATATAAATAACCAAGTTATTGTATATCATCATTTTAATTTACAATAAATCATTCATAATAATATAATTCATTATAAATCATGAAATAATTCATACTGTAAAAAGAGTTTGTTCAAGGTTCATCTTTAGATTAGACAACATACATTTCCTGTTCTCTTGCTTATTATGCATAGAGCTTTGCTGCTGGCACAACAGAGCGAACAGAAAACTAACTAACTTTAAACAAATGTTTTTCTTTTATTGAAGGGAACTGACAATATTCCTGCTTTGTAGGTGGATACGACGCTGATGGAGGCCTCTCTGAAAATGCTTATGGTTGGAAGTCGCTGGGGCAAGAGTTGAGAATTAATGATGTGACTACTGATATAACCACTTTTCAGCATGGAAACCGTGCTTTAGCTACAAAGGACATGAGGAAATCACAGGGTATGTTCACCTCACAGGACCTCATGCATTGCTTGCTGTGAAAGAATTGGCTTAACTTGAGTAGATGAATTCATTTATTCATTAGCTTCTTCACATTCTCTGTTATTTCTCAGATCGACCGTTGGCTCACTCTGAGGAGTCTCGTCTGGCCAATCTTCTGCGGAGAGCATCACGGGAAGATGACCGGGAACGCAGACTGGCCACTATGAAACAAATGAAGGAGTTCATTGTGCACTCTGAAAATAAAGTGGTATGAACTGACACGCACAAATGGGTTCTGATGTAAAGTGTTTATTTAACAGTTTTTTTTTTTTTTTTTTTTTAATGAGTGTTTTTTGCTTTACAGGTCCTAGTGAAACAGTTGGATTCCATTTTGAGCACCCTGAATGACATTTTGAATGAGAGGTAAGTCTGCGCAGCCTATTTTTAACAATGAGGGTTATCAGAATTCACTCTCATGGGATTATATTTAGCACTTCATTGTTTGTGAAGTGTTGTGATCAGTCTGGTGAATCCTAGTCATAAACTGTTTATCTGGCCGTGATGACATGGCTCTTTGGAAAGTTTCATTGCCTAATCAACTGAAGGACTGAAACTACGGCTATTTAAATCAGAATTAATTATTATGAAGGTCATGTCACATACTAGAGAGCATTTGATTGGTCAAAAAATTGTCGTATGGGGTGATGTTAAAAAATCGTTCATAGGTTTAGGAGGAAGTGACTAACTGCAAGCTTTTGGGTGTCAGTTTTCTATTTTCTAAATGTAATTATTGTCAATGTTTTGGAGCACACTAGCTAATAGATATTCTTAAAACTAATATTACTTTTTTATTTTAACTTCACAGGACCTTCAAAAAATACTGAAATTACAAATACTGTACTGTCATAAATAATCTGGTAGACATGTACTGAAAGAATGCAGTTATAGGTTGTACTGATGTGCAAAATTATGCTTATGATGCCAAACGCCTTCCCCCCCAAAAAATGGTGGTGTGAAAGTAGTTTTTTTTTTTTTCATAAGATAATAAGTGTGTTGTCCTGAATTATATTGACAATGATAATCACACACTGAGAATTTTGATGGCATAACAGCTCTATATTCAAATCAAGATTTCTTAACTGTATGATTGCTGTAAAGTAAGTCACGATTTGCAAATTCTGTCAGAACTAATGTGTAATACTCTACTTGATGAAAATGAAACATTTAAGATATTATTAAAATATACGTCTAATTCTCTATTTTAAAACAAATAATTGACAGTGTTAATAACAGAAAAATGCATGGAAAACATTAAACAAACAAGCTTAGGGTTTCCTTTAAAAAATAGTCATATTTATAATTCTAATTTAAGCTAGATTTAATTCTGCAAAACTGACATTAGTGGTGCATAGAAAAAGTATGTTTGAAATCCAAGTATCATTATGTTCCACAGCATAGAAGCTACATGTAATCTGAAAAAGAATGACTTATTTCAAAAGTAACCACTTAAAAGTTGTGTATTGTGCAGTCAGCTTTTCAATATTGAAAATGAACTCTGCACAGCATCCTGGAATTTGAGTGTTTCTATTTGGCCTTATAGTAGTAAGCTCCTGCAGGAGCTCAGACAGGAGGCCGCTTGGTGTCTGGGATTGCTCTGTGCCGCCCTCAGTTATGAAGCTGAGAGGATCTTCAAGTGGATGTTCCTCAAGTTCAGTGTGTCTACAAAGGATGAGGTGAAGCTTCTGTACCTTGTGGCAGTGCACAAAGCACTTGAAACAGCTGGGGAGAAGAAGGCCTTTTCAGCTGTAATGCAGGTACCTACTCCAATGGATTTACTCTTTAAATACACTTGCAAATAACCTGTTTCTGGGGCTGACAATTTGTATATTGTCATTCAGCTGGTGATGAGCAACCTTCAGTCTATATTGGAGAACTTGGACACACCGGAACTATTGTGCCAAAGTGTAAAGTGTATTTTACTGGTGGCCCGTTGTTATCCACACATTTTCAGCACCAACTTCAGAGTAAGCAGGACAGGCAGTTTCAAATTCAATCTTAATATTTGAAATCAACAAATGTTTTAATGATCCACTATCTTTATTTTTCAGGACACAGTGGATATCTTGGTAGGCTGGCATATAGATCACACACAGAAGCACTCTCTTACTCAACAAGTATCTGGTAAAATATGATTTTTAATAAGTTTTATTTCCTCCTTTAGTTTAGTAACCTGTCTAACCGGTCTCAATCCATCTTTCTAGGCTGGTTGCAGAGTTTGGAGCAATTTTGGGTGGCAGATTTGGCCTTCTCGACCACATTATTGGGTCAGTTTTTGGAAGATATGGAGGCATATGCTGAGGTAAAATATAATTTCTTTTCACTAATTTCCCGTTGCTTAATTGTAATAAGGCTGACGTTTTAATACTTGTTTTTTTACAGGACCTGAGCCATGTTGTATCTGGAGAATCAGGAGATGAGGACATTCCCCCTCCCACTGTGTCCTTGCCTAAATTGGCAGCCCTATTGAGAGTTTTTAGCACTGTTGTGCACAGCATCGGAGAACGGTTTAACCCAATCCGAGGCCCTCCAATTACAGAAGCATATGTCACTGATGTTAGTATCAAAAACACAGTGCTTTTTTTTATTTATTTTTTAATCAGCTTAGATTGTCTAAGATAAATTGTCATTTAGAAGTGCAATGATTAACCTATTTCACTGTTAACCGTGCTTTAATTCATCACGGTCAATTAATCATGAAAACTACTGCAACTAAACAAGTCATGCCAACAGTTTGCTATTTTAAAGTTATAAGCTTGTACACAATATGCAAGCACGCAATATTTAGGGCTGACATTTAACTATGTGTGTATAGATACTTGGCTAATATGTAGCTTAAATTTACATTAAACAAATACAAATTTATTCATATATTTATTAATTCATTATTCTCTCATTTATTTTCAGTGTAAAATTATTACTCGTGTTTAAATGCCTAAAACTTTTCACTTAAGTCAAAAGAAAAATGAACTTTTGTTTGTTTGTTGTTGTTTATTATTATTATCTTGTGCTGTATAATATAGTTACTGAGCAGCAGTAAATAACACTAACTAATAAGGAGTTTTCATGTGATTTTCTAAACAAGTAGTGTTTTGTAATTAATGTACGCATAATAATGTATGCATGATAACTGTGAAACCGTGATGATTTTCTAGATTGTAATTGTACAACCAAAATTTATAATCGTTGCATCTCTATTGGCATTGTACATTAGCTGTACTTTAACACCCTTAGAATCTAAATTTGAAACATCTGATCTCATATAAAATGTTTGTGTTTCTTGATTGCAGGTTTTGAATCGTGTTTTGGCTTGCGTCACCACAGCCAAGCAGGTGTTCTTCTCTGAGGCGGTGCTGACAGCAGGAAATGAGTGTGTGTGTGTTCTGCTGGTGAGCATAGACTTGGGCGGCCAGCTGATTGATGCTGTAATCTCTTACGGCCTAGATCAGCTGAACTGCTGCCAGAACTGCGGACCCGAATACAGCCTGTCTGTTCTCACCCTGCTCACACTGGTAAAAGTTGACTCTAATAAAGGAACAGTTCTTCCAAAAATGAAAATTGCCCTATAATTTACTCGCACTCGATCTCTCCTTGGTGTATATGACTTTCATCTTTCAGAGAAACACAGTCTGTGTCGTTATCCTGGCCCTTTCAAGTAGAGGCCATTTTTTTTAAAGCTCAAAAGCATTTGAATGTCATAAAACAACCCGTAGGAAAGCATTTCAAAACTTTAAATTGTATGCTCAAATGACTTTCATTGGCTGTTAAATGCATGTTCTCTGAATTGATGAATGATGGATGACATGAGACACATTCATTGCAGAAATCATGTAAACTGACGATGACCTAATGGGCTAAATTAGAGTCCATTGTGGGGTAATTTTCATTTTTGGCTGAACTTATTGCTATTATAGAACTATTATAATCTAATAATTGACAGACCAATTAGTTACATTTTTCAGTGGACAATCTTTGATCTTTGATATAAATTTTTTTTTTTTACTAATTTGATTTTGATTGTAGGTTGTTGACCAAATAAACACCAAACTTCCGGCTTCTTTTGTGGAAAAGCTGTTGGCCCCAAAATCTCATCTTTTGGAGCTGCGCTTTCACAGAGAGAGAGAGGTACTATCAGTATTCTCAGAAGTAGCATGCGCAAGATGTCCAGCAGCATCAAGCTAATACGTTTTAAATGTGTTTGTGTAACAGGTGATGGCGGCAGCACATGGAGTGTATCATGCTGTGCTAAGCCTGAAGAACATCCCTATCTTGGAGGCGGCATATAAACTGGTCTTGGGCGAGATGGGCTGTGCACTGAACAGTTTGCTGAGCCCTCTGGGTTTGCCTGATGCCTGTCCTCACATCCAACATCCTGCTTTCAGCCAGCTGAACTTTAGCCCAGAGAGAGCTGAGTTTATCCTCATCTTTAACCTCAGTGCTCTCACCACCATTGGCAACACCAAGAACTCCCTCATCGGGGTCAGCATTAATTCATACCCTGAAATTTTGTTAGTCTGTAATTTTAACATCTTAATTATCAGTTCTGTGAAAAGGGTTTTTTATGCTAGGAAAATGTATGTAAACGAGGAAAAATAGCACTGAAACTCATCTGTCGTGTGTTTGTTTGTGTGTGTGTGTGTGTGTGTGTGTGTTACAGATGTGGGCTCTTTCTCCTACTGTGTTTGCCCTGCTCAGTCAGAATCTGGTTATTGTTCATTCTGATTTGGCAGTTCATCATCCTGCTGTCCAGTATGCAGTGCTCTACACTCTCTACTCTCACTGCACCAGGTAACAAACCAATGGTTTCATCTAAATAATGCATTCTCAAAAATCTGTTTTTCAGGGCATGAGAAGTCATGTGTTTGCATACTAATTTATATCATGTACTTATACTTTACTCTTCAAATGATTGATTTTGATAAGATTTTAATAATTTAATACATTTTTTTAAAGGATTTATTAAAAATAGTAGGGCTGCTCTGATTTGTATTGTATTGCTTAGAACATAACTGTGCCTCTTGTGATCTCTTCTCTTGCTTAATCACACTCTTTCTCTGCTTGTAAACTCCTAAATAAACACCTGCGATCGCTTCATGAGATTGACCAGATTGGCGAGTACCGATTGAGTCATGAAATGTGATAATCGCCTGATACCAATCTCCAGCCGATCGATCGGAGCATGCCTAAAATCGTTTTCAATATCCAAATTTCCAATTTCTTACCTAAGTGGTTCCAAAACATTTGTTTTTTCTTCTGTTGAACACAAAAGATATTCTGAAGAGAGTTGATAGCCCGTGTCCACTGCCATCTATATCAGGGAAAAAAACTGACATTGTGTGTACTCAGTCAATTTACCTACTCAAAATACCTACTTTTGTCATGCATTGAAGAAATATAACAACAGGTTTGGAACAACTCTGTGATTAAATGACAATTATAATTTTGGGTTGAGCTATTCTTTAAATTGTTAAAATTTTAAGTTATTTATCATAAATCAATCTGATGTATTATGGTTTCCATTTTTGAGCATAAAATCAGCATATCAGAATGATTTCTGAATGATTATTTGACTCTGAGGATTGGAGTTTAAACTTTGCCATCACAGAAATAAACAAATGTTTAAAATGTATTGAAATGAAAAACGATAAAAGCAGTAATATGCTTTTAAAAAAGAATGTAGTATTAGTATAGTAATTTCAAATTCTATTAATTAAATTTAATTCTATTAAATAATTTATTATTGTTCCTGATAAAAACAAACTTTGCAATCAACAAGCAAAACATTAAGAACTATAATTTTCAATGGTGTTATGCATTTATTGTTTCATTAATGACCCTTTATGTACTCATAAAAACAAACATGAATTATTAATCACAAAACACAAAATGAAGCTCTGCACAAGACTTTTGGCCAGCGGAGAAATTAAAATGGTCGTGCCCAACTGAGTCTGGTTCCCTCAAGGTTTTTTTTCTTCACTCCCATCAGGTGAAGTTTTTTTTCCCTCTCCGCTGTCGCCACTGCCTCGCATGGTTCAGGATTGGTAGAGCTACGCATCGATGAATTGGCTCTTCAGTGTTTGAACTCTCAGTAATGATTAAATCACACTGAACTGAGCTAAACTGAACTGAACTTAAACACTAAAACCTAAACCACACTGTTCCAGTTACTATCACCATTTATGTGAAGCTGCTTTGACACAATCTACATTGTAAAAGCGCTATACAAATAAAGCTGAATTGAATTGAAAAATTTGTTGGTTAAGAACTAGGACTGTGCGATTTGGGGAAAAATATCTTAATTGCGATTAATTAATTATTTACTTTGTTTTTTGAATTATTTACTTTTCTGGCAGATTCTGTGTTTGTGAATTTATTTGCGATTTTTAATTTTTAATTTAATAAAGTCAAGTCTCAGGTCAATAATCTGTAAGCTGCAGCAGCTCTTAAAAATAACCTTTTTTTTGTTCGGTGTCTGTGACTTTGAAACCAAAAAATTCCCATATTACAGACACTGTTATCCCAATTTTCCGCACTTTCCTGTCTTTTTAAAAAAATATATATATATATTGTGAGCGTTCCGTGTCCTTCGGTTGCACCAATCTTATTGTGCAGAACAAAAGTGTGCCCACTCGATTGGCTAGTAAGACTATCACACATTGATAACAGTTATGCGTTTGCTGTGGGTGGGGAAAATTAAATAATACAAATATATTTCATATCGCAGCCTCTTGCAATTTACCTAATCGCAACGCTTCAAATTGTGATTCGAGTTCGGTTAAGCGCACTGCCTCATTAAGAACTGTGAGAAATTAATTCAGAACAGCAAAGTATTTAGCAAGTGGCAGTGTGCTTTCATTAATTATTTAGTGTGATGCAATTGTGCCATAAATTATGATTGAATTTTTTATTTTTTTTTTCAAGTGTGCGTAAAACTGTCAAAGGACACTTTGTCATTTGCCTCTCACATGAGCTTGAATTACGCCTCACTCAGTCCCAGCGTGATGACTGATAGACAGCTGCCTTTTTCTTTCTCTCCATTTCTCCCAAGACATGATCACTTCATCTCCAGCAGCCTGAGCTCCTCGTCCCCATCCCTTTTCGACGGTGCTGTCATCAGCACAGTTACCACGGCAACCAAAAGGCATTTCAGCACGCTCCTTAATTTGCTGGGTATGCTGCTCAGCAAGGATCATCTCAACCCTGAGGCGAGGTACAGCGCTCACACTGTCTGTCTGTAATGAGGCCTGTTGTGAAGAATTAATCTGAACCACTGGCGCTTTTACATGCTCTAATCACTTATACAGTGTAATTACACCTTTCTTTTGAATTGTCTTAATTATCTGCATATGGCAGTAGTTCAGTAATTTAAGCATTGAAAGAAAATGACTATAACAAAGTGATAAGAATATTAAAAAATACCCTCAGGTCATAAAAGATGAAGGTTTTTCTTTTGGTTTAGCAGAACATTAAGGAAGATTTTTATCTGAAACCATGGTCATAGATGATTCATAAAAATCAAGTCAATGTTTGCCTTTCTTTTTTAATGTTAGTGTGTGCTAGAAATCCAACACTGTTTACAATATTATTATCCTTAATACTGGTTTCTAACTACGTTTGATGCCATTTGAGAGCTGCTTGATGCATTTAATATAATAAAACCTGTTTATTGTCACAGATATGATAAACTGATGTTTTTCTATTTGTACTTTCAGGTTTATTGATATTTTTTTAATGATGCCATGATGCCAGACTTCTCTGTTTGTTTTATTTGTTTTGATTTGCATTATATATTATTTATTGTGATAGGCGGCTGTTACTCACCTGGTCATTGGAAGTAGCTCTGATGATGAAGAAATCTGAAACTTACGCTCCTCTCTTCTCGCTCCCATCCTTCCTCAAATTCTGTAAAGGGTTACTGGCAAATTGTGAGTTCATACCTATAACTAATTCAGATACTAGAAGGCAGAGCTGTGTTATGAATGCTAAATAATGCTCCACCTCACTAGGGGGTTAAGCAAATAATAGCTTGTCGTAATAATAAACTGGCACCCAAGGGAATGAACTAAAATATGTGTTGTCTTTCCTCTGTTCAGCCTTGAATGAGGACACCACCATATGTCTGCAGGCATGTAACAGTCTACAGGTGCTGTCATCTTCCTTGACTATGGAGCTTCTCCAGAGGTAATCACACACATTCTCTGCTTGTTATATACCATCTCCCTGCAGATACAGTCATTAGAGTTGCAGCTTTTCCTCCTGCTCTTGTGGGTGGGGGTAAGAAAAAAAAAACGCACAATGATCAGCACTGGTCTTCTCTCTGTGCAGGTGTGTGGACGTGTGCCGAGTTCAGCTGGTTCACTCAGCAGTCCGAGTCCGGCAGGCCTTTGGGAAATTGCTGAGATCTGTTCCCATGCACGTCGCACTGAGGTTTGCCAGACTCCTCTTCATCTGTCTTAAATCTGCACAATAGAAATCAAGGGGGTGGAGAAATACAACCTACTTTGTGGTTCTACCTCTGGCTGTAGTTGATATGATGGTAATTGTCGGCTTGTCTCCCAGCAGCGCCCATAGTCACTCTGAGATTAAGGAGATTTCTCTGGCCATCCGCCGACACATGAGCAAAGTGCCTAGCAACACATTCCACCCACAGGACTTCTCTGACCTTATTGGGTTTATTCTGTACGGAACGGTCCATCGTGGGGGGTGAGTAGGCGGCCTGTTGACAGCGTACTGTCATTCATTTTAGAGATTTCATTCATTTATTTTCACCTTGCCTATGGAATGCATTTAAATTTTGTTAATGGACACAATTAAAACATGTGCCATAGATGATTTGTAGCTACAAAAAAGACTTTTCTAAATTGATTAATGGATATTCAATGTTTTACATGATGTAGGAAGGAGCCCTGGTTGGAGCGTCTGTATCACAGCTGTCAGCGGCTGGAGAAGAAAGACTCTGCTATGGTGCCTCGTGCCCTGCTGAAGACTGAGGCAGTGCTGTGGCAGTGGGCGGTGTGGGAAGCTGCTCAGTTTACTGTTCTCTCAAAGCTCCGTACACCTCTGGGAAGAGCCCAGGATACCTTCCAGACTATAGAGGGTTAGTGAGTTGGCAGTTTAGGAATTTGTTTAACCAATCTAAAGACAATTTTATTAAAGAAATGGTTTACCTCACTAATGTGATGCTGTTGACTGATCTTCCATTCTGTGTCTGTATGACTTTTTTGTTATTCTTACTGTTGATTGATACATTTTTAAGTATTTCGAAGAAACGTCATAAGTTAGTTTCACATATGCAGTTGTGCCTTTTATATATGTCAGAGTTGTGCTGTGTTTTTCTTTTTTGAAGCATTGTGAGTGTAAGAAATTATGTGTAAATGATTGGAAATTGAAATTTCTGCATTATCTGAAAGGTGAATAAAAGTACTTTCCATTGATTTATACATTGTTGGTATAGTAAAATTGTTGGCCAAAATTGTACATACTACTATTTGATTATCTGGAATCTGTGGTTTAAAAAATAATTAAATATTGAGAAAAAAACTCTTAAAGTTGTTGAAATATAGTTCTTACCAAGGCAGTTTACAAATATCAAAACTCAATTTTTTGATTGGTACTGTTGGAAATGTACTAAATGTCTTCATGGAACTTGATCTTTACTTGCTGTTCTAATAATGGAAAAAATATACCAATAAAAAAGACAAGTAACAAATGTCTTTAATGGATTCTTGTGGAATAGAATGAAATAAGTCATACTGATCTTAAACTTGTGAATGATGCTATGTCATCATGTTTATGAATCAACACATTGTCCTTGTTAATGTAGGTATGATCCGTAGTCTGGCAGCTCACAGTCTGAACACAGAGCAGGAGCTGAGTCAGTGGAGCGGAGGAGAGAGTGATGAGGGTCACCACACCAACCAGCTCCGACTGGCTCTTCTCCTGCAGTTCCTGGAGAACCTGGAGAAACTCATGTACAACGCCTATGAAGGCTGTGCCAGTGCTCTCACTGCACCACCAAAGGTCTGTCTTCCATATACACAGATAGCCCTGATGTTAAACTCTGGAGAACTTACTTGATCCTTTCCAGAACTATGTAGATTTCAGGTTTTCTTCTTCAGCTTTGTTTAATTTTAATTCCTTTTTAATTCATTCAGGGCATCAGAACCTTTTTCTACACAAACAGACAGACATGCCAGGACTGGCTAACCAGAATTCGTTTGGCCCTAATGAGGGTTGGCCTTCTCTCCGGTCAGCCAGCGGTCACAGTCCGTCATGGCTTTGACCTGCTGACTGAGATTAAAAACAGCAGTACACAGGTAAGACCTGTACCAGCTCTTATGATCATATATTTTTGTCACTGGCTGTAACCAATTTGCAAGATGCTTGTTTCATGTTTCTTGTTTACCGCTTTACCCTGAAGGGTCCAGAAATGGAGGTTCCAGTGACCATGCTGGTGGAGGCATTGTGCGAGTTGAGATGCCCAGAGGCTATTCAAGGTCTGGCAGCATGGAGTCTTGCCAACACTGGCAAAAGCATGGGCTGGCTGAGCTCTGTGGCACTGCAGGCTGAGGGAAAGTAAGTGTTTTCGTGTTCTGAAAGTAATTAACCCAGTTTACACCATGCATGTTTGTCTAGTCGCTCTGTTCTTATAAAATGTTGATCTTTCATCTTTCCCAAGGTTTGAGAAGGCAGCGTTAGAATACCAAGAGCAGCTTTGTGCTGTCACAGGGATGGACTGCTCCATTAAAGTCTTTGATCGCTCACTTTTGAAACTCACTGGCACCAACACCTCCAGTCCAAAACATACCAGCAGCGGTGAGGAGTTTATACATAATAAATGTGTTGTGTTGTGGTTTGAATTGAACTGTTGTGCGTCTCAAAGCAACTGATTGCAATACATAACTGATTGAGTCTGCTTTTTAAGCAAATTATCTAAATGAATCTGAACTATTGATTATTTTGGTACCAACTTATTTACTATATGAATCATTCATTGAACAGTTAGATTGTTAACTTATTTTGAACCTTTTAAACTTCCATGGTTAAAATCAATATGAAGAGTTAACTTTAGTTTCATATTATTGCAAATAAATTTGATTAAATATAAGAATTTCGCACAAAGTTTGCATAAATCTAGTAACTTAAAAAAAAAAATTTGTAAATCCACAAATAGAAAACCTCCAAAAACACTGTGTAATTTTTCTACATTTAATTGTAAACCCAAGTATCTGATTGAATCATGATATTCCGTAGTTTTCCCATCTATATTTTTCATTATCAGTGATCGGATGTTGACACTTTTATTTTGTTTTGTTTTTTTGTTTTTTCAATTTATTTAGTGTAAAAACCTGCTTTTTTGCGATTTTTACTTTTAATAGGAGAGGGAAGAAAAACTGTATTGCTGAAATCCAGCGAGTGTTCTCCAGAGGTTCTGAACTTTCTGGCTAATAAGGCCTGTGAGTGTTATGTGGCCCTGAGCGATTGGGAGTCTGTGCAAGAATGGCAGGCCAGCATGATGAATCTCAAAAAGAACAGCAGCAGTTCCAGTGTCAACCTCAAGACAGACTTCAACTACATCAGGTGTGTAGCAGCAGAACAGGTGACTCTGGCTGAACTTCTCCTGGCTGTAGGTATGCAGATTTATCACTGAAATAAGTGTATGTGTTTTGATCTGTCTGTCCTTTAGAGCTCTGAGCAGGTTTGAGGAGGGAGATTTTACAGAATGCCGTGCTCAGCTAGAGTTGCTCCCTGGGGATGATTATGGCCTTCTCAACTCTACAACTAAGGACAAGATTGGTATGATCACAGCCTGTACTGTACAAAGTCACAGAAAAATGGCAAATAGTAGGAAGTATTTTCATAGGTCATTAAAGAAATAGCTTTCCAAAAACTGAAAATTCTGACATTTACTCACCCTTTACTTGTTGTGAGTTTTTGTTGAACAGAAAAAGGAAACTTGTAACCATAGTAACATGAAACATGAAGTCATCAACTTTTTCATTTTAAATTGATCAGATTTCATTAAGATCTGCTAACTGATTTGTTGATTTTTATTGTGTTGGCAGACCTTAAGAGGCTTCTTCCTGCTGTGTTGAGTCCAGACCCATCAGAGCTCCAGAAGGCCATTGAGGTGCAGCTCCTCAGAAGTGCTGTGGGAGCCATCAGTGCGACCAATCATGAGCAGGACCAGAAAGTGGCATCATCAGAGTAAGTTAATGTTTTCTTCAGTCAGTTTGATAGGTATTGAGTGTTTATAAATGACGAGTGTTTTTGATTTTTGCTTTAGCACCCTGGTTAAATATCTGAAGCAGACGGGTCGCATCTGTCTGGGCCCCCTGCGCCTTTCCACTCTCACCCTGTCAGATTCCCTGCCCACCCTTAGCACTCTACAGCTGCACTGTGCCAACTCTTTAGAGAACTCTCTTTGCAACCAACATCCTGAGGTTTGAGCCAACAAATCAACCCCATGGATAAACACATTTACTAAAATCTTGCGGTTTATTTGTTGTAAATGCCTGTTGTTTTTGTTTTACTTCCAATAGGACTGCCTTATTCCGCTCTTCAGTGAAGCTTTGACCACCTGCAAGCAGCAGGATGTTCAACCATGGCTGCATGCTCTCCGATACACTACTTTTCAGCGGGAATTCTTCCAAAAACTTAAAGGTAAGAAGACCGTCTCTTGGTGATGGGTGGTGATGTGATGTCAACACTATTAACTCTTTAATCGTTCCTCCAGGTTCATCCTCTCCAGTTGATTCTCATCTGATGGAGCTTTGTCTGACTGCTGTGAAATTTGCTCGTAAACAAGGGAATATTGCTCTGGCCACACGCCTGCTGAGTCTATGCAGCAAGCCAGCTATGACCGACACTGAAGGTCAGGACCTGGTTCAAAGCTTCAGGCAGCTGTCTCTAGAAGGCACTGTTGGGGAAAAGTGGGGACCAGAGCTGGAGATCGAGAAGGCTAAAGTTCTGTTCGCTGCTGGTAAGTTTTTTTTTTTTTTTGAGTCACAGCAGGTTTGGGACCAATGAAATTAAATGGATTTGTTGTTAGGGATGTCAAAATGAATTGTTTCTTCGGTGCAATGCAGATGTGGACAATTTGGTATCGGTTCAGTAATAATCATAACCGGTTATTGTGTACTGACGTCATTTATCTCATATGCGCTATATTGTGGTAACTAACTTACTATGGAGTGGAAAGCCAGCGCGAGTAATTAAAACACAGAAACTGCACAATTCACTGCATGAGTGTTTGCTGGACAGTCTTTCACAGACAATGAAGTTTCAGCAGGAACCCCTATTTCACTGCGATTGAGAAAATGAAAGTAAACTTAATTTCTGTCACTCCTCTCACTGTGGACATTTGACCTGCTGGTGGGAGGTAACTTTTCCTCTCCTCTCGGCTGTTACTTGTAGATCCAGACACGAACGCATGTCTGCAGAGCGAGTTTTCTCCTCCATGTCTATCATGGATCAGCTGTGATTGCAACTGCCGTTTATCAGTGTCACTCATCGGTGAAAAGCGCCAGAGTGTTAGAGCCAATTGCAGGCCTTTCTGTTGAGCACGTGACCAATCATAGTGGTCTAAGAACTCGCTCGCCAAGTGCTTTTAAAGCGAGAGGGATATTTACATTTGTTCATTTGCTGTAAATGCTTATGTTGTTCTATGCATGTACTTGAGTTTTTAAAGGTACAGTTCATATATCTGACAGCTTGTTTTAAAGGACAAAATTGTATTAAAATAAAATATAAATCTATTTATAAATTGTAATACAAGAATTTTTTCCTGTGATAGGTTGCAGCTGGAAGGGCATCCGCTGCGTAAAACATATGCTGGATAAGTTGCAGTTCACTCCGCTATGGCAACCTCAGATTATTAAAGGGACTAATCTGAAAAGAAAATTAATGAATGAATGCAAGAATTGTTTTGCTGTGAAGTAAAATAAAAAATTTAGTATGGAAAGCATCGGTAATTCACTGTAATGTACCGAGATATCGAATTAAACCATATCAATAGCTCTTTTTTTTTTTTTTTTCTCAATTTTTATAAAAAAATTTTATTGGATAACATTTATAGTTTTGGTTTATTCACCCTAAGTTCTGTGACATGACTGGTTTCTGAATAGCAAGAAAATAACCTTTTTTTCAAAACATGAAATGAGATTGTTTACACAAGATGATGCCATATCAGACGCACAAAACTCAAAAGAGAAGAACTCCCAAAAAATCAATAATGCAACAAAAAAAATTTAATTAAGCATACTTGTTGAAGGCCCTACTTTTTAATCTTATGCGGCAACAATTTTTATCTAGAGAGACATTAAATAAAATATTTTTCAATATGAATTAGATTTCTTACATTAAGTGTATAAATATCAAAAGTAAAATGTTTTAGATTATTATCTTATATATTTAATATTATTATTATTATTATTATTATTATTATTATCATTTATGTCTTTTATCGAACTTTTATGAATTTTTATTTTTATAATTAGTTTTTATTATTATAGAAAAGTGACATAAAATGTTGTCAATTTTATCTGGTTGTAGCCATGACAAAGAAACTGACATGGCAATAAATCTCTCTCTCTCTCTCTCTCTCTTTGACCGGATGTTGCAATTTCTAATGTGTGCATTGTGATAATCTGATTTTACTCTTTTCAGTTAATTTTAATGTGTTGTGGTCTGAATCTCAGCAATTCCTTATGTCGTCTTTCAGGTCAGTCTGTGTCTGCTATGGAGATGTTGAGCTCCTGTGCACTGTCATACTGTCACTCTGGGAAGTGTGAACTTGCGGCCTGTCGCTCGGTGCTCACTCTGTGCAAATGGCTTTTGGCTGACTGGAAAGATCTGACTCCCCAGCTGAAGATGGTGGTGAAGAAGAACTCTGGGTCTACCAGCCTCTCAACTCTCTCCAAAAACATCTCTGGCTTGTTGGAGCTGCCGCTGGAAGATCAGGGAATGCCACACATTACCACAGAGACTACAGGTATAACAGACCTTAAAAATGTGCAATATGTTAGGACAGTTCATTAAATCATGTTTTTGGTATCATGAAGGGACCAGTATGACAGCAAATAGCAGCTCATTTCATACTGTCACATGTTGTGTAGAATTGCATTTGATAATGAAGGATTGTTTGCCTACAGTTAGCGTTGGTGTCGGGGAGCCAGACTTTGTCCTTGGGCAACTTTACCAGCTCTCAACTACTCAGGCTCCTGAAGTGGCCAAATCTTGGGCTGCTCTTGCCAGCTGGGCCTACAGATGGGGCAGGAAGGTTGTGGACAATGCCAGGTATTTTAAACTGCAAGAAGTGTTAATGCAAGTAAAAAAAAAAATATTGTGCTCATACTGATGGATTTCCTTTTTTATTCTGTATGTTAATAGTCAAGGAGAAGGGGTTCCTCTGCTCCTCGGAGAGAAGAAAGAAATAGAGGAGTTGCTCCCAGCAGGCACCAGCGATGAGGACAAGGAAACCATTTTTGGCATTTTGGGTCAAGCCATGTGTCGCCCAGCAGGAATTCAGGTTATGAAGTTCACAGTTTTTATATACAGTCGCTATGAGACTAGATTACAGGTTTTTATACTGGAGGTAAAGTAAACACTTTTGAACCATGGAAATGTAAGACTGTAAACCAGATTGTTTTTTTTTAAAGCAAACTATTAGTATCATTTAGATTTCTTTATAATATAATTCTAGTATATAATAATATATAATATAATTCTAGTATAATGAATGTTTTGCTCAATTTAATTTAGCCTTGTTAAGTGAATTTTTTTTTTTTTGCTGGTATAGCTATTTAACATTTTTAAATTAGGCAATTTTCTCGTAGATCTTTGCCGTAAGCCTAATTCTAATGTTTTATTTCTGGTGTGTGCAACATGGGGCACAAATTTGAATATTTTTTCAATTTATTTAAAGTAGAGTCAGTTAGTAAATGAAATAAATTACTACAATTTTGAAAATTGACATGACCAAGTTCTAAATACAAGATCAAGATATACAAGAATCAGTCACTCAAGACTTATCCACACATATTAATCGGAAGGAGAAGAGAAACCTATTTTGGACTCTTGTAAGAATTTTTTGAGGATTTTAATCGAATCTATGTTTTTATATTATATTAGATCATTTTATTTAATAAATATTCTAAGGGAAATGTTTAAGACGGTGTCTTCTGGAAATTGAATACCAATGAATTTTGATTGGTATTGTTGGTACCTGTTCAATCATTCATTTTCTTTTCAGCGTCTGTTGAATGTTTGCAAACGCGTGTTTGCTATGATTGTAAATTATGTTTGGAATATGTATTATCAGTTACCATGAGTATAGCCAATGGTGCTAATATGGCATTATAACCTAAATGCCTACATATCTTTATAGATCACAACTAAACAACAATTGTGGACCAAACAGGTTTGGTACAGTGTGTTCATGTGTCATTGTGCTATTGTAGGATGAGGATATGGCTCTGCAGAATGAAGAAGATGATGAGGACGACATGGTAGATGTAATTGGCCGACAGCTGTTGGGTGCCTGTCCCTGGCTTTCAGATGTAGAGGACACTGTGACCGATGGACTCATTGGGGTGTGGAGGAGAGTGGTTGATCGGATCTTCAGCCTCTACCGGGTCTCCTGCAGGGCTTACTTCACTTTCCTCAAACTCAATGCTGGACAGGTCAGTGGTTACCTCATTGAATAATTATTCAACAGATTTCTAAACTATAAATCGATCATGAATTTATTGATGCTTCAATTATTAGGTGCCTATAGATGAAGATGATCCCAAGCTGCTCCTGAACAACCAGAACAGCAAGCAGAGCAGCGATGATGTCATTGTCATGGCAACCCTCCGTCTGCTGCGCTTGTTGGTGAAGCACGCAGGAGAGTTGAGGGAAGGTCTGGAGCACGGTTTGGCATCCACACCTACTGCTCCCTGGAGAGGTAAGAACATTGATATTCATAAGGGTTATAAGCACTTTCCTTTGTGGACATTGTAAACATTATTTACGTCAGTATTCAATGGAATTATTGTATACATGTTTTTCTTTCTCCAGGTATTATCCCTCAGTTATTCTCCAGACTTAATCACCCTGAAGCCTACATCCGCCAGAGCATCTGCAGTCTGCTGTGTAGAGTGGCCCAAGATTCCCCACACCTTATCCTTTATCCTGCCATTGTCGGATCAATCTCTCTTGGTGGAGAGGCTCAGACGGCAGGTATGTATCGCTGGCAAGGCTTAGAACATGTCACCAAAGCATTTTTGCCCAATCAAAAAAAATAAAATTTCAGAAAATTCTGAATTTGGGTTGCTTTTTTAAAGACATTGAGAGACTGAATTGAACTGATTACCTTGTAGATCTATGCATTTTATTAATCTCTTTTAATGTGTTTTTTGTTTTATTTTCTTATTGGGATAACTTTTTTCCTGGCATGTCATTCCATAAAAATGTGAACTTCTGTTCTGCTGTTTAGTCATTATTCACAGGGTTCCCACGTGTCATGGAGTTATTAAAGGTATATTCCAGACATTGAAATTCAGGAAATGAAAAACAATTAGGCCAAGTTGTTTAGCAAAGTCATTTTTATTTATTATTTTAAATTTTACATTCAATTTATCAAAATCAATTTTCTCTGCCTTTTGTCCTCCCACTTGTCAACCAGCAATCACTTAAGTCAAATGCAGTCATCAGGCTGTACCTGTTAAATTACTACATTGTAGGGTTGTCGCAATACCAATTCATGTTACGATACTATACCAGCTGAAGTATCAAGTACCAGGTAGTATTTTGATTACTGTAATTCATAACTCAAATCCATGAAGCAAAGAAAATTGTCAGAAAAACAATATTTTGTTCAAATACAACCGACTTGATTTGAATTAATGGTTCCCTTATTATTGAAAAAAGTATTTGCACGTCACTTCACCTAAAATGTTTATTTAGTAGATAACTGACCAACATAAAATACATTCAAATAAAGATAGTATACCAAATGAAACTTGTTACAAAAAGAGCATTTTTTTTTCCAACCACATTAGACTTCATGATGTAGTCAAAAATTGTTTCAGTGTTTTCTTTATCTATTGTTGTTTTTGTTCAGTCATATTAGGTAAGAATAGAGATTGTTGCAATTGTTCTTGCTACTAAATCATATTGACAGGAGCAAAAATGAACTGATTCAGATTCGAACTGAAGCGTCAGAAAACGTGCAATATGCCACCATAAAAGGTGTGAATTCTACAGTTTGCAACCTTAAAGGCCTCCACAGACTATTCAAATAAAGTAGTCTATTGTTGCACAAACTTGTGAGCATTTTAGTGACTTTTCCACATGTAACATTATATATTTTAGATAGACCATTAATGACGATACTACAGTTTACAAACTACAGTGGCACCGCCAGTATTTTAGAGCCATAGTATCACGATACTTCCTTTATACTTGTAAATGTGCCACCCTACTACATTGTTTGGGGTCTGCTCAGTGCTTTGCACAACAGCTTCCTCTTTTTGTTCATTTTTCACTTTATTTAGCAATGTGGAGGTAAGCTCATTACTTTGAAGGTGTTAGAATTTTTAAGATTAATTGGCCTATGGTTAAATGACTTGGGAAAACAAATGTCAGTAAACAGTCAAACTGCTTGTGCTTCAAACCAATGTGTTCATCGCAGTGCATTAAAATTAATTGGAATCAATCTGGATCTATTAAGTCTTATTGAGTCAGGAAGTATTTAATCTCAATCCATCTCTTTCTTAAAAAATGCTGCATATGTGATGGAAATGCAGTTTGTTAGTCAGTCAAATTATTGTGAAGTCAGGGAATTTGACACTGCTTGGAGTAGGAATGGTTGGTCAGTGTGATGTGTGTTTTGCTCCTCTTTCGTTTGATTGGCTGACAGGAGCTGCATTTTAAGCCTGTAATGTGCCAAACTCAAATCAATGAGCTTGAGAAGAAAGCAAACGTTTTATCACCTTGCACTTCACTTTCTTTTCCTTGCTTTCATGTCTTCTTTCTTTTTCTTCACTGTTTTGTCAAGCAGAACAGTCGATTAGATCGATCTCTCTCTGTTTCTCTCACTGACTCTGCAATGCTGATTCAGTAGACAATTGAAGAACAGGAGCTGGCAGCAGAATTAAACTCTTTGGTGGACACTACTTCCAATCAGCTCTTATTTTAGGGTTTGTATAAAATTTAGCCTCTTGAATTGTGTTTTATTTCTCCCCCAGGTAATAAGCTGCCATCGTCCCTGCCAACCCTGCTGGGGAACATGCAGGGAGAGGGTCTTTGTGGAGGTGAGAGCGAGACAGGCAGTGGGCCGACCTCTCAGGAGAGCAGCCGCGGGGAAGAGATGGTGATGTATTCCAGCGAGGATCAAGCCATGATGCAGGACTGCTACAGCAAGATAGTAGACAAGCTTTCCTCTGCCAACCCTACCATGGTGCTGCAGGTATTGCAGAAATGACTTCACTGTCCTTTATACAAGGCATCTTGTTAAAGGAAATTGTCTAAGTTCTGTTGGTTCTTGTGTGTGCAGGTGCAGATGTTGGTGGGCGAGTTGAGGAGGGTCACACTGCTCTGGGACGAGCTCTGGCTGGGGGTCTTACAGCAGCAGCACATGCACGTCCTGCGCAGGATTCAACAGCTGGAGGACGAGGTGAAGAGAGTTCAGAACAACAACACTCTGCGCAAGTGAGTCACAACCCTGGAATTTGATATAGAACAATTTAGCGAGCGTGATTCATTTAAAAATGATTTAAATTCCCTTTCACTTTTTGCTGTCTTGTGATTGCGGTGGCTTAGGGATGAGAAGGTGGCTATTATGAGAGAGAAGCACTCTGCTCTGATGAAGCCTGTGGTTTTTGCGCTGGATCATGTGCGCAGCATTACGGCTGCTCCAGCAGAGACGCCTCACGAGGAATGGTTTCAGGAGACATATGGAGATGCCATCCACAATGCCCTAGAGAGACTGAGGAGCCCTCTAAATCCAGCCAATCCTGCCAGCAGCTGGGTGCCCTTTAAACAGGTTAGGACAGTGGTGTGCATAACAGCAAAACTGTTGTTTGTGTAGGCTTGCCAGTTTTATGTCTGTCAAATTCGTAACAGCTTTTTCTTCATAAATGTAAATAAGTGTTTATTTTTAGAGTGCCATTTCCTATCCTTTTAACATGGTTTATTTTGGGTTCTGCAGATTAATCCACAGAATTTCTACTAAATATGTTGTATACTGTAAACTTGCATACATACTTTTTTGGTCATATACATAATACCTGTTCATTTCCCTCATTTAAGTATTTTTC
Source organism: Danio rerio (assembly GCF_052040795.2). Taxonomy (NCBI): domain Eukaryota; kingdom Metazoa; phylum Chordata; class Actinopteri; order Cypriniformes; family Danionidae; genus Danio; species Danio rerio. The sequence continues at coordinate 30,655,388 of NC_141023.1, read as the reverse complement.
CGATCCCATAACTCTAGTTAGTTGTTTGGAAAATATGAACAATTGTTTCAATATATGGTCAACATTAGGGCTACACAATATATCGTTGAGCATTGATATCGCAATGTCTGTATCCACATTAGTCACATCGCAGGATTAGATTGTTTATTAAAGATTAATATATAAATACATAATTAAATATTATTATTAAGGATGCTCGGATCGATTGGCCAAAGATTGGTACCGGCTAATAATCACATTTTATGACTTGATCGGTACTCTTCAGTCTGGCCGATCTCGTAAACTGATCGCAAGTGTTTTTTACAGGTTCACATGCTCCTGGCAGTGCTACAAAATGTGAGGAGATAAATGATGCATAGGGGCGTGAGCGATTGCTTTGCTCCCAACATAGCAGCTAAAATATAGGACTATACAGGCTGCGATCGCTGTTTATACAGTTTATTGGCGTGGCTTGCTTGAGTGATGCTCTCTTTGTTGCAACCATTGTATATCGGTGTTTTGAGCTGTTGTGACACGAGCGAATCACCAGATCGCCCTTATCTAGTGTCTCATCCAACCATATGACCTTTGCCAGAAGCTATGCGAGTCTCCCATATTCATATCGGCTCCGCGAGGCTTGCAAATCATGGTGATGAGAGTGGATGTTAAACAAGAGAACAGATTGCGAGAGGCACATCGATGTTCTCACCAAGCATAACCATTGTTGGGTTAAATGAATAGAGCAGTAAAAATATCCCAAGTACAAATCCCCCTCTCTCATAATGTTACTAAATTGTATTGTCAATAGTTTTTATTATCATTTTTTTATCTGTTATTTTATGTAAAGCTGCTTCTGACCATGACATGTCCACACTAAATGGTTATAAAATACATGTTTAAAAGATTTAATGCAACAATCTTTATTTATTCTCTTAGGCCGAGTTCAGACTGCATGATTTTCAAAGTAGTTGTGTCACAGATGTTTTCACACTGCATGACTATCTGGGCTTGCGTTCTTTTGGTGCTTTGTTTACACTGCAAGATGGATCTGTGACAGGGAGTTTCACACTGCATGACTTAACAATAAGAAGAATCGCTCTGTCCAAATCTCACAACCAAAAACGCGTAGTATATGTTTTGTTATTAACTAAATAATGAGAAAGAAGCCTTTAATAGGGTAGAAAATGTACATATTTGCTAACCTGGGTTTGAGGGGAATTAGCAATTTCTCCTTAACTTTTTTTATTTTTTTGACCTAGTTGTGATATTGCTCAGATGACATGTCAAACAGACGCTAGTGCTCCTGCCAAATTTCTGCTAGTTTTTCCTCCATTTCTTAGGTCCAAATAAACTGAAAATGAGCGCTTTTACCTTCTCCCCCAACCTCCTGCTGGCCTGCAGGTACACACGCTAGTGAATGCTGCTCTCTGTAGGTGATCGCTGATGTTATTTTCTGTCATTTCACACGGCATGATTTGAATCGCCGACAGCTCCAGATATTTAGCACGCCAAATATCTGACGGGCATCGGCGACTCATCTGCAATTCTCTCAGATCGCTTCATTGATAGTTCACATTGTGAGGTTGTCACTCAAATGCACGAGCACCGATTGCCTGTGATTTTCAGGCATTTGTCGGCGAACTCAAAATCTGGGTTAAAATCATGCAGTCTGAACTCGGCATTAGGTAAAGAAAGATCTCCACTTAAGTTTCGTACTTCAAGCTTTATAATGCACAATGCACATTTTCACTTTAAGCATTTGAATCGGTACTCTGTATTGGCCGATCATCATGACAAGGACTCCGTATCGGTTGCAAAAATCTTATACGGTGCATCCCTAATTATTGTTTTTAAACTATTTATACAATGATGACCTGATTTATTTAACTTTTATCTTTTTCTGTTGTATTTAAATGCTTGTAATTTATAATGATTTATGCAAAAGCACCACATGGAAAAATACTTGATCATCCCAATCTATTTAATAAATGAAATCTTTTCAAATAGAGCTGTTCAATTCATCTGGGGAAGTTATATTCATATCACAATGTATATCACAGAAAAACAGAATATCTCACTGTCAGATTTTTTCAATATCATTCAGCTCTAGTGGATTCATTCATTCTCTATATACATTCTCTGTGAAATTGTTTTAATTTTTTACTTCAAATGTCACTTTCATAATGCTGGAATTGCTCATGAGTGTTCTGATGGCATGATGAAGTGCTGATATGCAAGCTCTGGCTTTCATGTTTTGTAATTCTAACTCGTCCTGACACAGATCATGCTGAGTTTACAGCAGAGGGCACAGAAACGAGCCAGTTACCTTCTGCGTCTGGATGAGATCAGCCCACGTCTGACTGCTATGGCTAACACCGAGATGGCTCTGCCGGGAGAGGTGTCTGCTACAGATGCAGTCACCATCCAGAGTGTGGGCAACACCATCACCATTCTGCCAACTAAAACCAAACCCAAGAAGCTCTACTTTTTGGGATCGGATGGGAGAAACTATCCTTATCTGTTCAAAGGTATGAACAAGTTTTAAACATGGTGAAGCACATCCCCCTCATCTCAATCCAAACACAAAAAAGAAAACCTCTATTTGGAGTTCATTCCACCTAAATTTCTTTAAGGGATAGTTCTGCAATCATTTACTCACCCTTCTCCTGTTCAAACATATTTGAGTTTTTCTAATTTAACACAAGATATTTTAAAAACTGCCGATTGCTTGGACCCAATGAGAACTATAATATTTTTCCCTACAATGGAGGTCAATGGATCCCTTTAACCAGCATTTCTTAATCTCATCTTTTGTGTTCTAACCAAAGAAAGCAACTCCTAAATGTTTAAAACTACATGAGGAAGAGTGAATAATGAGATTATTTTCTTTTTTGGGTAAACTATCCCTTTGACACATCATAAGATGATTGATTGAAATAACAATAATATGAACATTTGATCATTTTAATTTTTGGGTTAACTATCTCTTTTAATACATGCCATGTATTCCTGTGTTGTAGGATTGGAGGATCTGCATTTGGATGAGAGGATCATGCAGTTCTTGTCTATCGTCAACACCATGTTCACTAAAGTGAATCAGCAGGAGAGCCCGAGGTTTCAAGCCCGTCATTATTCTGTCACACCTCTGGGTACCAGATCTGGCCTCATCCAGTGGGTGGATGGAGCCACTCCACTGTTTGGCCTGTACAAACGTTGGCAGCAGCGTGAAGCTGTGGTCCAAGCCCAGAAGGTGAGACTGAGAATTAACACTCAGCGCTTGTACTTGACTGTCTTTTATAAATATTTATGCTTAAAGATAATTGCAACCAAATGTATTCTGTTCTTGAATTTAGGCACAGGACTCCTTCCAGCAGCCTCAGAATCTTCCCATGGTCCCACGGCCCAGTGAGCTTTACTACAGTAAAATCAGTCCTGCCTTAAAGGCTGTCGGTCTCAGTTTGGATGTGTCACGTCGTGATTGGCCGTTAAGTGTTATGAGAGATGTTCTAAGAGAGCTGATGGAAGCCACGCCCCCTAACCTCTTGGCAAAGGAGCTCTGGTGTTCCTGCACCACTCCTAGTGAGTGGTGGAGCGTCACTCAGGTAAGAGGAACCACTGCTCATGTTCTAGTCATGCTTGACACATTGTAATTCAAAATACATTATGCTTTAATTAACCCACTCATGATATGTTTAGACTTACGCCAGATCCACCGCTGTGATGTCAATGGTGGGATACATTATTGGCTTGGGGGATCGTCACCTTGACAACGTGCTGATTGACATGACGACTGGCGAGGTGGTGCACATTGACTATAACGTCTGTTTTGAGAAGGGTGAGTGCTTTTTCACTTGAAAGCAAATCTAAGCAGTTTATTGGCATGGATGATTCATAACTTGATTAATCTGACAGGAAAAAGCTTGAGAGTGCCTGAGAAAGTTCCTTTTCGCATGACCCACAACATCGAGACTGCTCTGGGGGTCACAGGAGTTGAGGGAATCTTTAGACTGTCCTGTGAACAGGTGAGAGTGTGTGAATTTTTCAATTTTGATTGTCTAATTTTTGAAAGCCCATACATGATTTCAATGGTGTTTTTGTCTTTTTCAGGTGGTCCAGATAATGCGGCGTGGGAGAGAGACCCTCTTGACTCTTCTAGAGGCCTTTGTCTATGACCCATTGGTGGACTGGACAGCAGGCGGTGAGGTGGGCTTTGCAGGTGCTGTGTATGGAGGAGGTGGTCAGCAGGCTGAGAACAAGCAGAGCAAGAGAGAGATGGAGAGAGACATCACACGTAGCCTTTTCTCCTCCCGTGTGGCTGAAATTAAGGTGAGAATTTTGTCTGAATAATAGCAAAATATATCAGTTGCAGTTATTAATGATGCTTTCAGCTAATTTGAAAAGTAATTAATTTCTTAAATATTAAAGGCTGTGCAATTTGGGGAAGATATCTAACTGCGTTTTTTTTTCTCTCTCTATTTTTCTCTAAACAGATATTGCGATTTCGACTTGTGATTTAATGTTGTAGTCAAGTTTCAGCTTCAATATTCTTTATCACAGTTTTTACTGCTAAAATGTGAGTGTTAGTTAAAAAAAAGAAACTGAAAAGATATTAACTACAACTTTTTTTCAAATTTGTTTATAAATATTCAGAAATGAAACACTATTTTTTCTCTAGATTAAACAGTAGTGAGTTATGGCATTAGTTATATCCTGGTGCCTTCGTCATGTTTTTTTTATAAGGTGTAACAGCTGCAAACATAAATTGTACTTTGCTGTTGCTTGCTACTAGATTGAGTGTCACTGGCACTGACTTTGACTTTTTAGCAACACACCCTCATATAGCTTTTGTGGTGCTATTTTTAGGTGCTGGTTGCATTTCCTCATGCAGAGGCAACATTTCTGCGACAGCTCTTACAAATTATCGATTTTTGTTTGATGTCTGATTTTGAAACCAAAATATTCCCATATTACAGATGTCCTGTTTTTCTTTGATTATTAATTTCTCTATTAATGCTTCTGAAGTGGCAGACACCATCGTCCTACGTGTCTGCACTTTCCTTTTTGTTTTTATTGTGGGCGTTCCACAAAGTTTGGTTGTGCAATTCTGATTGAAAGTGTGCTCGCTCAATTGGCTATAAGACTGTCACACAAAGATGGCAGTCACACATTTGCTTTGAGTGGGGGAAATTATATAGTATCTATATAATATATATTTCATATCACAACCTCTGGCGATTTGGCTAATCACAATGTTTCAAATCGGGGTTGTTATAAGATTTTTTTTTTTCATCGAACAGCCCTATTGTCCATCACCAAACTGTCCCAGGATTAAATATCAGGTTGTGGTCAGTTTGCGAATTATACATGAACTATTCACGTGGTCAAATTATTATTTTTTTTATCTAATACATATGCATGCCCCGGTAAACCAAATTCATATATTTAATTCAGTCATATTTCCCAGAGATGGGTGGCGGCTTGAAGGGCATCCGCTGCGTACAAAAACTAGCTGGATAAGTTGGCGGTTTATTCCGCTGTGGTGACCCCGGATTAATAAAGGGACTAGGCCGACGAGAAAATGAATGAATGAATGAATAATTCAGTCATATCTCATTTACATATCAAACTTTTTTTCAGTGATCGGATATTTTTAATGATTTTATTCTGGTCTATTGGCTAATTCAACTATTTTTGAAAAAGCAAATTTCGCAGAACTTTGAAGTGTTTGTATTTCTGCACCAATGAATGGATAATGAAAGATCTCAAGATATACACTAAGATTAATATGACTTTACATTTTGGTTAAACTGTCTGTATAACACTTACAGAGTCCATTGATAGCCTAGATCTGCCTGTTTCAGATCACCAATTGAATATTTATTCATAAATATTTATGTATGCGTTTATGTCTTTTGACATTCTTCAGAGGGGATGAACCATTTTTTCGGGTCAGCGAACCACTCTGTAATTACACCCTGGTTATAACTATTTATGGACCATTTAGTATAATCAGCTTACTACTTAATAAATTTATATATGATTCTCAATACATTTTAACAAGACATCAAAACATTTTTTAAAGCGATCTGTTTCTTTCCAAAATATAAACAAATTTTCGTGCAAATGAACTTCCCGATTCATTTGAAAAAAAAAAAATATTTTGACATGACCCTGCATAGCTTGACTAACTTACACATTTCTTTCCATATCTTAGGTGAACTGGTTCAAAAACCGTGATGAAATGACTGGAGTGTTGCCACAGCTGGAGGAGGCAGTGGATGAGTACCTCAACCTGCAGGAGCAGCTCACACAAGTGGAGAAGGTGCAGGGCAAGCTGTTGGAGGAGTTGGAGTTCCTGGAGGGAGCAGACACCAGAGCAGACCATCCCATCCACTCCCTGGAGCACAGGTCAGCAGATGAGCAGCTCCTCACCCTTATAGCTTCGTCATTAAACAGTAGTGTAGATTTTGATGGGACTGATCCTTTTTAAATCATTCATATCTTTCACAGATACTCAGAACACACGCAGCTGCAGTCCAGACAGAGAACTGTGCAGGATGCCATTCAAGGGAAGTTGTCAGATCTGGATCAATGGATCTCTCAGTATCAAGCTGCCTTTGCCAGTTTAGAAGCCACACAGCTTGCCAGCCTCCTCCAGGAGATCAGTAGCCCTATTGATTTGGGTACAGGAATATTTCTGACTTCTTTTATGAAATGTTCAATTTGTATTTGAGATGTAGTTGGTATATTTGTAAACTTCCAATCATGTGTGTTTGTGAACCTGCAGGTCCGCCCAGTTATGTACCAGCAACGTCGTTCTTGCAGAATGCAGGTCAGGCACATCTGATCAGCCAGTGTGAAGCGCTGGAGGCTGAAGTGAGTGCTCTGTTACAGCAGAGGCGCTCTCAGCTGCGAGGTTGTCTTGAGCACCTGCACAGTTATGCCACCGTGGCCCTGCTGTACCCACGTGCCGTGCTGCACAGACACAGAGCTCACACATGGAAACAGTGGATGGAGGAGCTGGTGTGTGACATGACGGTCGATCACTGCCAGACTATTTATCACCAGTAAGTCCAGCTAATATTTGTGTGTTCATTTTAATATCGATTAATACACATGCTGGATACTTGTTGACTGTTTTTCTTAGTACTTGGTAATTGCTCAGCTTATTGAGCAATTTAAGAATGAGTTATTTTCATTTTAATTAGCTCACTTTTTTCTTTTTCTTAAGTTTGGGATTGGTAAGACTTTTTTTATTGGCAGATTAGTCACATGATCCTTTGCAGATTGACTTAGTATTAAAAAATAGAATCTAAAATTGAAAAAAGGGGGTAATTAGTGTTAAAATTCTGTTAGTATTGCAGTAGAAATTGTCTGTAGGTTTTTCCTTTATTTTTATTCTAATAACAGCTGTTGCTAAAGGAGCATTACTTATCAATATTGAAAGTTATGATTCTTATTTTTGGAAACTTTGAACATTGTTGTTTGACTTGTATATTTGCTTTTTTGGCATTTGAGTATTTAAATTGATCAGAAAATACAGTAATGATAGCAAATGTTTGTATTTTCTTTGCTGGAAAAAAAAGCGTAAATTCTATATTTGCAGAAAAATGTAATGATCCTAAATCTTTGTGCATTTTGTTTCTCAAATTTGTCAATTTTATTTTACTTATTTTTTAAAATGAGGATCACAAAGGCTTTCTTTGACTTCTCTATGACCTACTACTAATCAAATATATTTATAAACGCATTATTTTTTTAGATACGAAATGCAGTTTGCACCCCAGCCCCCACCTGCCACGTGTCAGTTCCTCTCCAGCATCGAGATGGCGCTGCAGCACCATGCAGCAGAAACCAACACTCGTCTGCTGCGGCAGGTGGAGCGTCTGAAGGCAGAGGGCGCCAGTGTACCCGTGTGTGAGGAGCAGCTGCAGGAGATCGAGCGCTGCATCAAAGTCTTCCTGCACGAGGACGCTGAGCTTGGCTCCTTCAGCCTGGCTGGCATCATCGTCTCTGCCCTCTGTTCTCTCACCAGGTCTGAGTCTTTGATTATAAAAAAAACTAAAAATAAATAAAAGTATTTTGAAACCTCAATTGTTTCTTGTATAGCCTACGGAGTCAGGAGATTATGAAGGCTTCAGTGTTTGTTTGCTCTTCAGGCGTAATTTGGTGATGGAGGGAGCTGCGGCCAGTGCTGGCGAGCAGCTGGTGGAGCTGACGTCTCGTGATGGAGCCTGGTTCCTAGAGGAGCTCTGCAGCATGAGTGGAAACATTACATGTCTTGTGCAGCTGTTGCAGCAGTGCCAGCTTCTGTCACATGACCTGGACATCCCTAGTCCTGCAGAAACTTCGCAAGTTGTCTACCTGACCAATGGTGTTTACACCTGTCTTCAGGTAATGATTTGTTTTTAAGTTGCCGTTAAAAGGGGTGCTGGGATTGATTTGACTCCCTATTGTGATAAATCAGTGAAATGGCTTCTTAAACAAAAACTGTTCAAACTCAGGTCTACTGTCCTGGAGAGTCTTCTCTGTGGTAGTTTCTGATATTTCCATAAGATCTTTATTAGCTGGTACAGGTGTGTTTAAAATAGAGTAGTTAAATATTATAATATTGGACACCACTGCAAAAGTGAGATATTATAAAACGTTATTTTATTTACTTTTTATTTAAAAATTATTTGTGCCAGATATAAATAGTACATTTATGTTGCAAGGAACATCATTCTTAAACAATTGTTACCAACCTTGATGGAAATATGTCTAAGATTTTGAATAATTATTGAGAGAAACAAAAGAATAAACTAATGGTAAAGGTTGCAAGAGAAACATAGAACAACAAATTTAGCACAACAAAAGATTTATTGCTCCCACAAACCATACATTTACAATTTGTACAAACAATAATAATAAATTTAAATAACCAAGACAAACGGCAGGGGAAACTGAAAGTTATGCTAGAAAATCAAAGAAAGAAATATACCAAAAAATATCCCCATAATCTCCTCCCAATCCTCTAAATAAGAAAATAAAAATATGAAAAGACACAGTCTTCAGCACAGATGTGCCCTGAACTTACTCTAGCTAAAAAACAAAAATACAAATTAGCGAACTTCGCTAAACTACTTTGAACATCAATAATCCTGAGAGCAAGGTATGCTAGTCATGACTTACTATGCTGTTCCAGGTCTCTCTTGTCTGCAAGTCATCACAAGTTTTGAATGGAGCTATAGCAGGCTAAAATGTGCAAGACCAAGACATCTGTCTTGAACTCAGATATTTCAAACAATAGAACTTTAACAACAGATCGTTCCAACGCATCTCACTCAAAGTCAGCAATAGTATCAAGCTCAAACATACGGGCACCACAAAACAGACAACACGCTAAAATGTCAAACAACAGCAGCTGATCTCTTCCCGTTGCCGCTTCCGGTTTAATGATCTCTGCTCTGATCATGATTGGCAGAGAGAATATGCATCATCACAGGGTGATTGATTGGCAGTCCTCTCAGCCAATAGTGTTTTGAATGTTGGAGGTTCCTAAATGTGAAAGTGACAGGTGAGGGAGAAAAAGAGCAAGAACATACACACTCAATTCAGTGTACAGTTCGTAACAACGATAAATAAACAAATGTTCTATTATAAAATAAGAATTGTCAGTTTGTCTGTCTTAATGATTTGTGACCTTCTTTTTATGTATTTATTTATTTTTTGACTTTTTTCTATGAATTGTAGGAGCTGAACACAAACTTCCGTCAGATCATCTTCCCAGAGGCTCTGCGCTGCATGCTGAAAGGTGAAAACACTTTAGAGACCATGTTAGCAGAGCTGGATGCGCTTATCGATCAGTGTGCAGATGGGGTTTCACTGCAGGGGCTTGGAGAGATTTTGATGGCACACATTCGGAACGCCTCCATGGGTCTGGAAGAGGATCCAGATGACCACTATCTGGACGTTACCAGGTAATATAGAAAATATAAATATTTTTCTTGGAAGTGCTTTGGCTCTTTTACTTTTTTCAAATTTAACAGTATTTTATTGGTGTGTTCTTGTGTCAGGGTTTTGCGAGCCCAGTACTCTGAGCTGATTCAGCCCCGCAGCATGGAGAGCTCAGTGCAGGAAACGCCAAAGATGAGCGCTGGTCAGATGTTGCTGGTAGCTTTTGATGGCATGTTTGCCCAGTTGGAGACAGCTTTTGGTCTTCTCATTGACAAGGTAAAAATATATATAAATAGCTAAAAGGATGACTCTAAATAATGCAAATAAACCCCAAGTGACTCCAAATGACTCCAAATAAACCCCAAGTGATTTGAACTTATGTAATTGTCAGAACAGCCCATTAAATGCCATAAAATAATCACATTTCTTGCTTGTTTAAATTACAGTAGTGCCATTACAGTAGTAATACATTTTTTTTATTTTTATATTATCAAATTATTTTACAAAGTAATGTATGCTATATATTATACTATATAATATTTACTATATGATATTTTATCATAGTTATTGCTATTGTTTTGATTGTTTTTTATAATGAATGAATGACTAAACAAGTGCGTTTTAGTGTTAAATTAAAGCTCTTGTTGAGTAACAGGGTGGTGTTAGTTTTACTTTTATATGATTTATGATGTATATAATTTTCTATTGTGTTTGTTTATGTCCTTAGTCATGATTAAATAAATCTGTTCTCTACTTCAGCTGAACTCTATGGATGTCCCTGCTGCCTGGAGAAAAGTGGATGTGATCCGGGAGTCGAGAGCCACACAGGCTCATTTCTTTGATAATGTCCAGACCAGGCAGGTCTTGGAGGAGATTTTCTTCTTGAAGAGACTCCAGACCATCCGAGACTTCTTCCGTCTATGTGGTTCATTTGCACAGACACTATCTGGTAAACATTTGGTGGATTTTTTTTTTTTTTCTGCTCAAACATTTGCTTGGTATATTTTGATGAGACAACCTCCTTACTTTTCCCACCAGGCACATGCCCTACACCCACTGATGACCCTCCGCCATCTAATGGCCCTGTTCCCATAGTAAAGCCCTTGTATCGAGGCTCCACGGTGGTGAGCGAGGACCAGATGACGCGGCCCATCAAAGCCTTTACAGCAGACTTTGTAAGGCAGATGCTGATGGGGCTCCCCACCCAGGCTCTGGGTCTAGCCATCTGCAGCTCTCTCAGTGCCCTGGGCATGGATCTTATTGCTCAAGTGGAGGCCAAGGACTTTGGAGCTGAGGGAAAAGTCTCTCTGGATGACCTGTGCAAGAAAGCTGTAGAGCAGGGGGTGCAGGCAGGACGCCTGTCCCAGCTGCTACTCAACAGGGCCACCGTGCTGGCCAGTTCCTATGACACTGCCTGGAAAAAACTTGACCTGGTCCGACGTCTGGAGGTCAGCATTGAAGCCTGTAAGGTCAGCCTGCAGAGGAATCAGCTTCACATCGCCATGTTCCAGGTATGTATGGGTGCTGCTCCATTCACAAAAGCATTGTGGCTCACAAAAAATCTCAACAATTTTTCTGGTTAACTTTTTCTATTTTCTAATTTTTGCATTAAAATGTAGAATTCTGTCCTAAGTGCTCAGAATATCCTGTTTCTGTCTCAGAATTCACTAGTTTTCTATTCCTGCTGTTAATTTGTCTTGGATGTTAGGAAATTAATTTATTGTATTTTTTACTTTATTTGTTTAGTTTGATTGATTGTATTTTTCTCTTTTATTCTGAAACCATTGAAAAAAATAAACATTGTGACGTTGGTTGTGTGTAACCTTCTGATTATTTCTTATCAGTGGCAACATGAGGACATTCTTGGTGCGAGGACGCAGCCCATGACAGTCAGTCCTCCACCACGTTCCATCATCCTCAGCAACATGAAAAAGAAGCTCTACAAACTCAGTCAGGATGACGCTTCAATAGGAAGTGTCCAGGTTAAAGCCTTTGTTCATTTTGGTGGTTTTTCAACCTTATTGAAATGAATAATTATTCTTATTCTTATAAGATTTTTTTATAAGTGTTTTTTTTTTCTTTCTTTTTTAAAAATAAATAAATTCAAACAACAGTGTTGGGTTTGTGTTACAGGAGAAGTTGGCCAGTCTTGAAGGCAGTATAGAGCAGAGGCTGAAATGGGCCGGTGGTGCAAATCCTGCACTCGCTCCAGTGCTGCAGGACTTTGAGGCCACTATAGCAGAACGCCGTGCCTTGGTGATAAAGGAGAGTCAGCGTGCCAACCAGGTCACTTTCCTCTGCAGTACCATTCTCAACTTTGAAGGTCTGCGCACCCGCGCACCCGAAGCTTTGAACATGGATGCTGCCCTTTTTGAGCTTGTGAAACGATGCCAGGCCGCCTGCTCCTACGCTGCCCAGTTCAATACCTCTGTTTCCTCGCTAGAACTACAGCTGCTGCATAGACTGGTGGGTACTGCAGTCCAAAAAATTCAATTTAATGTAGAATATACATGTTTTGGTACTTCCTGTATTTTTACTACAGTAACTATCTAACACTTGCTTCACTCTAATCTTTAAAATCACTGGTTTAATAACACAATTTCTTGAAAAAAAAATATATATTTATCTTGCTATGTTGTGTAACCTGAATTCACTTGAAAAATGTCTGATTTTAGTTTGTCCATTTATTTTGAATAATTAGATTAGATATTTAGAAAGTGTTATTTTAGGGGCATCCTTACAACTTTATCTTGCTAAAGTTTCACTTTAAAGTATATTTGAAATTGACTTTGAAACGGTCAGTGTTTCTCTATTTGGAGGTTTTTAAGTTTAGACTAATTTTAAGCATTCTAAAGTAATTTGCTGTTTAATTTGCACACTGGATTGTGTCTTTTGCAGAGTCCTGCCATGGATATGTCCATTGGTGGTCCTGAGTGGCTGGTGAATGCACAGAATCACCTGACCCAAGAGATGTCCAGTCAGAGAGCCATGCAGGAGGAAAGAGAGCAGCAGCTGGAGAGCGTGACTGAGACCCTGCAGCTGCTGGTGGACTCCATTAAAGGCACCCTGTCCAATCACAACCGCCAGCTCGCTGACGTTAAACACTTACTGCGAGCAATGGCAAAGGTATTTAATATTCAGATGCATCATGTGATGTGATGTACAGCCAAAAACCACTGACATTATGTGGTTTTAATATAGGGTTGTAGTGTGTAGGATCTGATGGTAGGTGTTTTTCTGTTTGGCAGGATGAAGAGAATGCCCTTGCAGAAGGAGAGGAAGTGACTTATGATGGGAGTGTGCGTCAGTTCCTTTCTGAATACAAGGCATGGCAGGATAATGTGCAGATAGTGCTGTTCACAGTAGTGCAGGCTACAGGGCAACCACGCAGTCAAGAGCAGATCGAGCTGCTGCAGGAGATTCCCGCCACCTTGAAGGAGCTTAAGGTTCAGAGCCACAGGTGAGCACTTTTGCTAGACGAAGCGCAAAAGTCTGAGTTGATTTGAAGGTAGAAATTCTTACATTTGCTTTTTTCTTTAGCATCTACAATGGATTGGTGGGCTTTGCCTCTCCCCTTGTGACAGAGAGAGGAAGTGACTGTATTAGTCCCACTTCCACAGTCCAGACCAGCTTTGCCGCTGGTTAGTTTGTTGTTGTTGATTTGCTTCTATAATTGTTATTGATTAATTTACTGTTTAGCTTAGCCTGAACTAAAACTGTGTTTTACTACAGCAGTGCGCTGCAGTGGGGTGAAGACACAGCCTGACAGTATGTCTCAGAATGCACGCAAAGCTCTTCCTCGAAACTTTGGGACCCCGGCGGACACTCCTCCCAGCACACTGATGATCAACAGCAAAGGACTGGCCCCTAGCCCCAAAAGAGCCGTGCGAGATCCCAAAACTGGGAGAGGTTAGTCATAATGCAAATACCTGGATCTTGTGAGAAAAATCTGCAGTTATTTTAACCAACGGATTATCATTATGTTTCATATGCCAATCTAGGGACAATCTAAGACTCTGTTTACACTAGTGCATTTTATTTTTAAAACACTTTAGGATGAAAACACTGCTTGTTGACACTGGCGTTTTTACTACATTTCAGAAAAACTGAAGAATTATGTCCATACTAAACAGCCTAAAATGCATAATATGGAACCATTCACACACTCACTGGGCACATGAATATTTTGCCTGTATCTGAATTTTCAGTTTACTGGTTGTGTAATGGTCATATGAGAGGGGCTTGATGAAATGGGGTACAATATGCATTAGTCCAGAAGACCAGTCAGAGTGATTGTGGATAGTCATGCCTCTGTTTTCAAAAGTACTGTACTGAAATGAGATAATGTCAATTTCCAAACTAAAACTCTGTTTTCTGTGTTTTCAAAAGGCTGTTATCACAGGTCAAAAATTAGTTTGGGCATCAGTTTAAACATAACACAACTAGTTTTAAAACTAAAACGCATGGATTTGTTGGCAGATAACGATTACTTCTACATGACACTAATGTCTTGGATGACAAATATCTTGTTTACTTTCTATTGACTTGAACTTTTGTAAGATCAATTAATGTTAGCATTTAAGCATTTTTTTAATGTAAGCATTTTTATTTCTTTCAGCTGTGCAAGAGAGAAATTCATATGCTGTTAGTGTGTGGAAAAGGGTGAAGGCCAAACTGGAGGGGAGAGATGTGGATCCTAACAGGAGAATGAGTGTCACTGAGCAGGTTAGGACTCTACCTTTACATCTACAGCTTTTTCACTGCTCTCGTCTCAAATTTTTTTTTAAATGTCCTGATTCACTTGGCATTGAAACTGTTAGTTGTGTTTTTCTACATATGATTGTACAATGTGAAAAGAAACAAAACGAGACTGAATTCTTCCGTTACACACTCAAGCAATCCTCTGCTTTAAAGACGCATTTCTGACACCTGTATTGACCGGTAATGGACAACGTAGCTGCGTGTACGACTGAGCATCTTGTCTTTTTTTTCTTTTCTTTTTTTTGTCTCATCCTGGGTCAGACAGAATCTACGGACATTTTTTGTTTTTTCTGTGCAGAAGTTTGTGTAAAAAAAAAATAAAATAAAAATCGGGATATGCAGAATCATTTTGAATGTAGAGGAGCTGAAAACTTACATTATATGATCATTTTTTTTTCAATTTTATAAGGTACAATTTAAATCCAATTAGAACCTCTTGTTTGCTAAAGAAATTAATATATCTACTACAAAAAGACAGTATTTATTTACAAGCTTTATTGTACACATCTAAACATCTGCATATTGCTCGATAACATTACTTCAATATATAAACTGAATAAATTTAATGAATTTACACACATTTACACAAGTAAACAATTTCGAAGGAATTTTGTGGATGCAGATTTTGTGTGGGGTCATGTCTTGTGAATTCATCCAGTTTTTAGCTTGTTTAGAGGTCTTTGTTAATTTATTTGCAAGTTAACGAGCCATCTTTCAGAGGTTTTGGTCGTCTGGTTTACACCAATATTCAGATGGCAGAGTTCACACTATTGCAGTTAAACCATGCTAATGACATACAACGCTCCAGGATTTTTATTGAATCCAAACCCAACACCTGAAAGTGTGAACCCTTTCTTAATGCTAATGCCATCTCGCTCTCCTCCAGGTGGATTATGTCATCAAAGAGGCAACAAACGTGGACAACCTGGCACAGTTGTACGAGGGATGGACGGCATGGGTGTGAACGGGATCCTTGTAGATCACTTTGGTCCAGCGAGGGTAGAAATCCACCGAAATCCACTGGGTCTGGGGCAATGGAGCCACAGAGCACCATGCAGGAAAGGGCCACCCCTAGAGACCCTCCCTCGGGCCCACACCGGATCCCCGTAGCTCTGCTACACCCGGCGATCCGGTAAACTCAACGAAATGGGTCTGCATCTGTCTCCCGAGATGTGTGGGAGCTCACCAAGATGGGGAGGCGGGGTGGGGGGGAATAAGGCACATGGCTTGAACTACCCCCCCCCAACGACCCCCTGTATCAACAACAACAAATAATAAACGTATGTCAACTTTCAAAACACATAGGGAAACTATGCAGGAGACAGTTTATCCACTCTTAGAGCAGAAGTCTGCTGTAATTAGCGAGTTTCTGGACTATGTGTGTTTCGGGAGTGGAAGGAAAAGGCGATCCGGTCTTGTTCTAGCCTTTTTGGATGGCTCTGGGTCAGGCGTGACTTGCGGTTTAACTGTCTCCTGCTGGAGCGGGTGATGAGGAGGAGGAGGGCGGCTGTGTGACCAGAAGACTCAAAGGACTCCATTCAAAGCAAGAAGGCCTTTGGCAGACCTTTAGAGTTCATTCTTAACCACAAAAACAAAAGAGACCTTTCCCCACTCTAGTATATATAGAAAACACCTTCACTAGTGTACTGCACCGATTTCACAATTAAAAGGCTAATCGGCTTTGGGAACATTCACTGTCATGTGTTTCTGAATGTTTGGCACAATGGATGATGTGCTTGGAGTTGGTAAGTGCTCAGTCTGAGGTCTCTTTCATTTGATCTTTGTGTATGACCCAGGCTCAATGTGATGAGATGTGCGGAAACAAAATCAGTTTCTAAATGCTTTTTTTCTTAGTATGCATCTCTGACCTTGTTTTGTGTATTTGTAGACGATTCTTTCTCCCTTTCCTTCTTTACTATGAATTTAGCCTAGATTGCTCCTTTTTTTGACTTGCCTGTGGAACTGTATCATCGTTGATACATGTCCCCGTTGAAGCTTGCGTTTTACTGATCTTGACCTAGTTTTACATTTTTAGTGGGAGAATTAAGTAACGGAATAGTGATGTGGTGATGGTTATTGTTGTGTCTTAATGGTTTTACTCCATTTTGTTGGTTGAATAAAATTATAACTAAGCTTCTTTGGTCTTCATAATCTTTTATTACACAAGGATGCATTTACTGTCACATTTGATAAGTTTAAAGGTGTTTCGTATTTTAAAAACTTTTTAAAGAACACTTAATGTTTCTTGTGCTTCAAATCAACATGTTAGAATGATTTCTGCTGCAAGTTATGGAAGGGAATCTAATCCTCAAGTATCATGCTTAAGAGAAAAACTTAAGGTGCTCTATGCACTGAAGAATAGAGTAATACTGAAAAATTGTAAATGAAAATAATTCATTAGCATATTACAGTTGTTTATATATATATATATATATATATATATATATATATATATATATATATATATATATATATATATATATATATATATATATATATATATATATATATATCACAGTATTACTGTTCTTTGATTACATAAATGCAGCCTTGGTGAGAATATGAGATTTAAAGGGCAAACCTTTGTTCAGTCAGCTGTTGGAAAACTATTATAGGGCTGTGCATTTTGGGGGAAATATCTAATATATATTTAATAATATTATATATATTTTATGTTATTAGATTTGTGATGTAATTTTCAAGCTTCAGCTCAATTATGTGTTGTAGCTTCTTACTGCTAAAATGCAGTGAGTGTTAGTTTAAAAAAAGAAACTTATCGGTATTAACTTGCTGTCTGCGCTGATGGTGTAGTGCAGGGGTGCTCAATCCTGTTCCTGGAGATCTACCTTCCTTCAGATTTTAGTTGCTACCCATATTAAACACACCTGGAGCATTTAATTAGGACCTGAACACCACTTGATAATTACAGGCAGGTGTGTTTGATATGGGTAGCAACTGAAATCTGCAGGAAGGTAGATCTCCAGGAACAGGATTGAGCACCCCTGGTGTAGTGGATAGAGTGTCGACACGCACTCCAGTGCGCTCAGTGAGAGTTTGTTTCCTGCCTCAAGTCCTGTGCCGATCCTTACCCTCTCTCTGCTCCCCTCGCTTTCCTGTCAGTACTCTCTACTGTCCTATCCATTTAAGGTGAAAACCGCTAAAAAAAATTTAATAAATACATTTTAAAAGAAAAGAGAGATTAGCTTAAACATTTATTCAATTTGATTTTTAAATATTCAGAAATGAAACACAAATTTTTCTCTACAGTTAACAGTAAACAAAATGACCTTACGTTTCTGTAAACAAGAAATCATATTAAGGAGATAGTGTAGCTTACTATAAAATCTAAAATTAATAATACATCTAAAAATACAGAACACTCGGCAAACTAACATGGCTGAAACAACTCTGAAATTATACTTTGATGTTGCTTGCTTCTGGATCAAGTGTTACTGGCAATACCTTCAGTTGACTTTAACAAAAGACTCATCACTCAATTGTGCTCATTTAATTGCCTGGTTAGACTATCACACACATACGGCAGTCACACATTTGCTCTGGGCAGGAAAAATAAAATAATACAAATATATTTTGTCAGCTCATCGCAATGGTTCAAATTACGATTTGATTTAAATTAGTCGCACAGACCTACTGTATTGTATGTTCATTGATGATCAGTACTAAAAATTGCATTTACTCGTTTACCAAAACTAATATTTAGCTTCGTTTCGAGGACATCCCTGTTGCCTTATGTTTTTACTTTCAGACAATGTCACATGAAGTCTGAATTTGTGCTTTTTCAATCATATCACCCTACAGTAAGAAATAAGACAGTTTTGCCTAATTTGTACGAAATGCAATGTCTTAACATAAACTAGCTCCAAGCTGCTTTATTTTTTGTTATATTTTCAATCCTTTAATGGATTGTTTTAAAATTAGACAGAAATTGCTTAAACTGATGATTTTCACTGTCAATTGTTACACATTTCAGGTCTTTCTTTGAACACCGTTTGTGAAGAATTCGATACTTGTATAAATTCCGAGGCTCAGCTGGTTGAACCACTTTCCCGAATTTTCATAGCCAGTCTTAAGCCAATCGTTTGTTTTGGTTCAATTTGGAATGTCCACAACCATTGCAGAGCCCCTGGGATCGAAGAAAGGCTGGCTTGGCCTTCCCTCTGATCCATCTCATCTATTTTTGAACGTGAACTACATTTCCCATGAGTCCTTGTATTCCGAGTTTCAGATAAAAACATCCTGAAAATAACGGTCGCTTGACAGACTGCCGCAGTGGAGGGGGGAGACGCGTTCATATAATCGTGCTCCGAGGAACCTAAACTCTCAAGTAACATCTAATAAACCATGGCTGAGGGCGACAATAAAAGTGCAAATCTGTTGGTAAGTGTCAAGTTAATGTTTCTACCTATAAGCATTTCACTTGCTATCGACGTATTTCATCTTGTACCGACGTCTTTAGCAATGCTAAGTACACGAGCTTCAGCTGTTGCTATCTTAACCTAATTTTAAAGTCATTAAAAAGAATACGTTATGTATCATAAATATCAATCTTTCCCATTTGAAAATGTTACTTATACGTGTGAATTTAGAGAATAGAAAGTAGAAACGCCACAGATATGAACTGCGTGGTAAGATGTTAGCAAGCTAACGTTAACGCGCTGCTAACAACACGGATTACTATGAAGCATCTCGCTAACGTAAATGGCTTTCCCACACACATTTTTGGTTAGTTGTCATAGTTGATACATTGTTGTACCTTTTTAAAACAAATATCAGTAGGCTGTAGCGTTATTTTAAGATGATATGAGTTTTGTTAGAGACATTCGATAATCTATCACGTTAGATTAAGTTTAATAGTAAAGAAAGATGTATAGTTGTCTTGAGGAGTATGGTTTATCTCGATAAAGATAAAGGTTTAACCTCCTTTATAGGTGATATACAGCGCAAAGTTGGAGGAAGTAAATGGGCTGAACCTAAATGTGGCCTGTTAGTTTGAACAAAAGATTCCGCAGTTGCCACATGCTCTCCTCTTTTAGCTTTAATACATCACATTTACTTTCCTATGCATTTCTTATTAGTTACTATTTTGTCCTGGTGTCTTTTAAAATTCCTGTCATGCCAGCAGGATATGCCCATCCCAACAGTTAATGGCACTCCCCATTTTACCACAATCCCTGATAATGCCATGTCATCTGACTTGAGAGAGCCGATTGTATTGACACTGATACTGACCCAGAGCATTTCTCTAGGCTCAAGAGACGAGTCAGTTGGAAGAGCAACTGCAGGGATGGGGAGAGGTCATCCTAGCTGGAGATCAGATCCTGCGCTGGGAGAAGCCATGGTTCCCTGGTGCATTAGTGAGCGTTACTACAATCCTCTTCACGTGAGTCTGCTGTTCATAGTGTACATTAGTGCCACTTCTTGACTGGAGGCCTAATCTTTGACTTCAGTTAATCAGATGAGGTCACATGCTAAAAGCCTTGAAAGTGTTTAATGTTTTTTACCGTTATTGCTTGTTTGCTTGTGCCTTAATGCATTTTAAATGAACTTCTTATTTCTCCCGTGGTATATAGTGCAGTCTTTCTTGTTTTCAGAATGACATCATAATTACCAGTGTAATTGGTGCTTTCATTACACTATTTAATAGCTATTTATTTTTTAAATGTCAGTTTTGGTGTAATTGAACAACTGTTT